>NC_091454.1:15034496-15209496 GCF_027789765.1 Dendropsophus ebraccatus | reverse complement strand
CAACCCCGGCAGCCGCGCAGCAGCCGTGGGAAAGACGGAGCCAGACTCTTGTGACCGCAAGCAAAACAATGCTTGCGGTCACAAGAGTGATTGATCGGGGGGCCCCGCGGGCCCCCCATGTGGCGGGCCCGGTCGCGGCGGCGACCCCCGCGACCACGGTGGCTACGCCACTGATCTATTATCTATCTATCTATCTATCTCCTATCTATCTATCTATCTATCTCCTATCTATCTATTATCTATCTATCTATTATCTATCTATCTATCTATCTATCTATCTATCTATCTCCTATCTATCAATCAATCAATTATCTATCTATCTATCTATCTCCTATCTATCTATTATCTATCTATCTATCTTGTTATATATAGTATCCCGATCCTTCTTCTTCCATCAGCCGCTGTCGCTCTGTGGGTGTTGGAGCCATTGCTGTAGTTACTGATAGACCATCCCCAGGAGAGCCGGCCCGTGTGTGGGATATTATTTGTATCAGGACAGATCCTTGACTCCCACACGACTATATAAAGTCCATCACCACATACACACAATCCACTATTGCTATTCTCGTCTTCCTTCCCAGTAGAACAAGCACAATAAATAAGAGGGGAGAAATCATGTTTTTCTTTCTTTCATATTGTAAAACAAGTTACAACAAATGACGCTGAAGACGAGCGGAATATTTATGTTCCCGGCGCTTTGATGACCCCCGTGGGATCTCCTCTTCTCGGTCCTGCTCCATATTGGTACATTTCTGACGCCGCTGGCGAATTTGCTCCTTGTACGGCTTCATATGTGGGTCATGGTTGTGTCCCTGAAGATCTCATCGCTGCATGAAGAAAACAACATGGTTAAGTATTAAAAGGACCCTCCTCTATTACCTCCAGGGCACCTTCTATACAGAAAACGTCTTCAGGTTAGGAGGGCACCATACATCCATACATTACATGGCCAGCTTATTGATTTTAATTACATATGTGTAATACTTCATTTGTCCTGCGGGGGCACTGCAGGAAAACAGGAAAGTGAATATATCAGCTGTAATTCATTTTCCAAACTGCTGACACTCATATTTTATAGGGCAAGGAGACACATGGTACCTTTCATATATCCATCTGTGCTTATATTGTGGTAGGAGCTAGGTGGATTGGATTAGGTACTGTTATCTGTCAGTGTACGGTCTGTCATCTGTTAGTTGTCGTGATGTCATTAGTATGACGTACTGTGTTTCCAAAGTGGTTGGTAAGCTGTCAGGTTGCCATGGGTCCCTTGGAGTAGAGTAGAGAGGAGAGGAGTTTGCCAGAGGAGCCCTAACCCAATGTAGCCTCGTACTCTGCCGGAACCTGGAGAGATATCTTGAGTGAAGTGATACTCATACTCACACTTAGACACTGTCTTACCCTCTAGTAGTGTAGAACCCGACCCATTAGGGTAGTACAAGCCCCAGCCGTAGTTATCTGGGTGTAGCTAGGTGTCCAAGTCTTCCCAGTTACCTGCACCACACAGTAGGATACGTAGACCTTTACTGGTTGCTTTGTCCTACTGAGGCTAGTTCCTATCTCTTTCAGAATACTGCCCTGCACTTTTACAACATGTTCCTGGTGTGGGTCAGGGTGTTCCTTGGGGCTACTTTCTCTGGCGTGTGCTTAGCACTGTATAAGGAATGTGGTAGTGTTTTTAGAAGAAGCGTTGGTCCCTAACTGCATCATCTCACTGTGGTGGCTAGACTCAACTGACTTGTTTCACTTCCTCCAACATGAAGCTAACTAACTCCTCCTACAAGGGGTGAGTGTGTGTGGAGAGCCAGGATAGGTTGAGAGAGAAAGAGCACCTCGTAGTGGTCAGCACAGAACACATGGTACACACTAAAGCATTAACCCATGACCTTCCACAGCTGTGCAATAGAATATATATGAGAAACACTGACACCTAGTGGGGAAACTTAATATACCTTTTCCACCACTTAACCTGAGAGCCTTTTGACAGGTGCACAGAAGAAGAGAAAAACACCAGTGGTGGGACACCACACTATAGCAGGAACAGGGATGGGAGAAGAAGCACGGCCTAAGCACTTCAGAAGCTTGGGAACTTCTCCTTGACTCTTTTCACTGGAGAATAGAAGCCATTTTTGTACATTCTGGAAGAACAGGCAGATATATGAAAGGTACCATGTGTCTCATTGAACATTTAAGAATTTAAGATGAGCACATTCACTTTAAATTAATCTTTGGGGGTCCCTAGTAGTAGAACACTATGATTAATGTTTCAAGTGGATCCTTCCTATTTGGAATCTTCTTAAGTGGTAGAAGGACCTATACACCCCATTAGGGACCAGGGCCTGGGTGTGACTATTTCCCTTAGGCAATGCCCCTACTAGGTCCCACTGAAAGGACTCTGGCCATGACGGTTACCTAATCCTTCAAACACCATCTCAAGTCAACAACTATCATACCTACAGAGGACCAGAAAAGAAGGTCAGCTCCCCCATATTTATTCCAATCTCTAGAATGTCATACTTAGTCACCATCTGCAGATGATGATGGGTTCAGAGACTTTGTGCAGTCAGCACCAACATAGGAACTGCCCCGGGAATGCTTACACCAAAGAACTCTCTATTGAACTCCATTGTGTTACCTGTTTAATGCATTGTCAGATCAAAGCGGTGGAGATACCCAGCCTAGCCAGAAACCACTGCGAGAGTCCATAACACATCAATTTAGGTCACCTCTGTTTAATAATTTGTGCAGGGCATCAATAATTCAGAAGGACGTAGGGTTCTCTATAGATGAGCTCTTACATAAGGGCTATTATATTTAACCCTGTAATTCACCTATCCTCCACTATCTCCTCTATTGTCTCTATTTCAAAAGAGGAGCAAAAGTTTAAACGGGAAACATGGATGACCCTACGTCTGTAGGAAACTTGTTTATGGATGAAAGTGGTTGTTCCTATAGAAGAGTTTCCCCCTATACAATAATAATGCCGCCTTACAGTAATAGTGCCCCCTGTACCTCCATACAGTAATAGTGCCCCCTGTACCTCTATATAGTAATAGTGCCCCCTGTACCTCCATACACTAATAGTGCTCCCTGTACCTCTATATAGTAATAGTGCCCCCTGTACCTCCATACAGATACAGTAGTAATGCCCTCTGTTCTCACATACAGTAATCTAGCCCCCTGTAACTCCATATAGTAATTATGCCCCCTACACCTCCACACAGTAATAATGCCCTCTGTGCCCCATACAGTAATAGTGTCCCCTGTGCCTCTATACAATAATAATGTCACCTGTGCCCCATACAGTAATAGTGCTGCCTGTACCTCCATACAGTAATAGTGCCCTTTGTGCTCCCATACAGTAAAAGTGCCCCTATGCCTCTATACAATAATAATGTCCCCTGTGCCCCTTACAGTAATAATGTCCCCTGTGCCCTGTACAGTAATAGTGCCACCTGTATCTCCATACAGTAATAATGCCCTCTGTGCTCCCATACAGTAATCGTGTCCCCTGTACCTCCCTATATTAGAAGTGCCCTCTGTGCTCCCATACAGTAATTGTGTCCCCTGTAACTCCATATAGTAATTATGCCCCCTGCACGTTCACACAGTAATAATGCCCTCTGTGCCCCCATTCAGTAATTGTGTCCCCTGTAACTCCATATAGTAATTATGCCATCTGCACGTCCACACAGTAATAATGCCCTCTGTGCCCCCATACAGTAATAGGGCCCCCTGTGCCTCTATACAATAATAATGTACTCTGTGCCCCTTCCAGTAATAGTGCCCCCTGTACCTCCACACAGTAATAATGTCCCCTGTGCCCCATACAGTAATAGTGCCACCTGTACCTCCATACAGTAATAACGCCCCCTTAGCCTCCATACAGTAATAGTGCCCCCATGTACCTCCATACAGTAATAATGCTCCCTGTATCGCCATACAGTAATAATGTCCCCTGTGCCCCATACAGTAATAGAGCCGTCTGTACCTCCATACAGTAATAACACCCTCTGTGCTCCCATACAGTAATAGTGCCCCCATGTACCTCCAGTAATAGTGCTCCCTGTATTGCCATACAGTAATATTGTCCCCTTTATATCCATACTGTAATAGTGCCCTCTTTGTCACCATACAGTTATAGAGCCCCCTTAACCTCCATACTGTAATAGTTCCCCCTCTGCACAATACAATAGTAATGCCCCCATGTGCTCTCATACTGTAATAGTTACCCCTGTTCCTCCATACAATAATTGTACCCCCATATGGTAATAGTGTTCTCACAGGCCCCTTTGCTGTACCCAACATGTAAATAGAGACTCTTATGTCTCCATACTGTAATAGGGCCCCCATATTATAATATAAAAGCCCCATATGGTAATAGTCCCCCATGTGTCCCCATACTGTAATAATATCAATAGGCAAACAGTTTTGAGTACATATGCTGTTTTCATCTTCATACATGCAGCTTTGTGAGCCACAAATTGGCAAAAAAAATTCTGATACTAGTGATGCCTTTGTCAGGAGTTCAGGCCACGTGTTTAAGACCCCTACTATGTCATCAGTGATGTCTGATCACAGCATGTACAAAACACATGTAGATTATTTATCTTGTATATGGTATTCTTCCGCAGATTCCTGCTCTGCAGGTTTTAGCTGTTTAGTTTGTCTATACAAACGTGGCCCCTCCATAGACTTGTATTGCTTGTAATCTGAACTCTGAGCTTCTATAAGTTGTAACTAGTAAACAAAAGTTGCTGCTACGCTGATTTTTTAGAGTGAACAACAGTCTGGCAGGGATGAAGGACAGGGGGATGGATGATGCCTGAGAATAGAAGAAGAAATCATTTTTGTCTGATAAGATATATTATTAGGTTTCTTATATAATAAAACTGCAAAAAGTCTATTTTGGGATTTTTTTGCATATTTATTTTTTACATGCTAAAACATGGTTATTTAACATTCTGCATAATATCATTTAGGATAAAAAAGCATGGATTTTTTTTTAAAGGGGAAAAAAAACAACAAAAAACAAAAGTAATTTTCATTTAAAAAGAAAAAAAATTCAATTTTTAGGCTATAAATATGGACCAAAATCTGCCTGGAGCTATAATGTGCCCATATACATCAAGCCCTTTTATTGTGGCAGTTTTATAAAAACAAGAAAAATGTTTTTTCTCTATATATTTTTTTTTAAATCCATTAGAAGAATCTAAAGTGGTCATGAGGGAGTATTTTTCCTGACACATTTTGTCTGACAAAATTGCACTAACCTTTTCGCACAGTGTTATTATTACTCAGAGGATCTCGGCCCATAATGGAGAAAAGTGGTCAGGTGTCGACAAGAGGACGGAAATGACAGGTCGGTTATCACCTTCCGCAGCTTCTGAAGCCCCATAGAACCGGCCTGAGAGCCGTTCTCAAAGTCGAGAGATAAGTCGGGTTGGATGTAATTAGGTTTTTCTAAATTTTATTCCGTGTTCCCGTTCAATATAAATACATTCGTGATCTCTCGAAATTATCCTCGAAGCCGAAAGAGGGAACGGAGGAAATCAGCGGGGAAATTATGGGATTGGCGCTGCTAGAATTCCCATTATTTTTCAGGCTAGTGAGTCGGTGTCAGCAGCAGGATGAGGAGGAGGTGGATTTCCATACTGTGCAGGATGATTTATTGATATGACGGGAAGTGGATCTGTTGCTTTATGCTAAATGCTAATAACATTAAAGTGGTTGCCTGGATTGGAAAAATCGGTGTCTAATACCCTATCAGGTAGTGTGTCAAGTTGTATGTCCATGCTGGTTCTTGGCTAGAAATGTAGAAAGAAAAGTACTCACCTCCCCTGATCCCCCACCGCTGAGCAGCTCCACTGCCAACACTGGGGAAGAAAAGATGGGGGAATCAAGGTAGGTGAGTATTTTTTTTTTCTTTTTCACTTTAGCCTATCCTCATCCTCGACATCCACCTTTCATTTTGTTAAACACCTTCTTTAACGGTGTGAGGAGGTTCAGTGATAGTCTCCATCTTTAACTTGGTGGTTCTCCTAACTAACATGGAAGAACCACCAAGTTAAAGATGGAGACTATTAGTGACACCATGGACTGATTCCCTCCTTATGTTGTCATGGTGCATGAGAAAAAGCGTTCTGACCAATTCTGACTACTGCAGGAACTCCCTTTCAAGGCCGTGGTCTAACGGAGGCTTAGATGTCTACAGCTGTAAGTGAAGGATGTGAGAAGGTTGAGTAGAGCCTCCCCGCAGAGAGGAAGGATTCATAGAAACATCAAGTGATCACCAACAATATTATTAGCTGTTGAAATTTTCACAACTTGGAATTGTGCCTCATTATTGAGAACTAGAGATGAGCGGACCTTGAGCACCCTTGGTTTTGTCCAAATCCGGACACTCAACAATTGATTACCGGTGGATGAAGTCCTAGGGAGTCTTGGAAAACATGGATGCAGCCTTTGACTGTATCCATGTTTTCCAGGTAGCCTTAGGGCTGTATCTAATCAAATGCAGACCAATCGAGTTTAGCAAAATCCCTGTGTGCTTGAGATATGCTCATCTCTATTGAGAACCATATATGTTGGGGTAAAAGTTGACTTGAACTTTGAGCCACACCTGTATCTAGACTGTACTCACTGTGCCAACCTCTTGAAGGGTGGCCACTGCTGAACCCTTGCTTAGGGTTCACCCCTACCTTGGTTTGGTCCAATAACAACCACAAGCACCGCGCTGGGTCACTTCACCAAAGACGATTACTGTAAAATTCCTTACAATACAAAACTTTGAATATAGTTTATCTGAGATTGTTCCCAGGAACACCATGCTTTGAGTTTTCTAGACCAAAGATCGACAAGGTAAGTCAAGTTTCCAAACCCCAGTCTCATACCCACGGTTTTAAAGGGGTGGGTCCAGTTCAGGACTCACATTTTCTGGCCAGAGCAAAGAACGGTTACAAAGAGTGTCTCTCGGTCTGGAGGACCTGTTCTGTCCTGCATTAAGGCCCTATTATTTAGACCAATATTCAGCCAAATCGGGCTGATTCGGCTGATTATTGCTCCGTGTAATAGAGACAACAATCAGCTGATGACATCGGTCATTGGCTGATCGTTGGTTTAGGTTTAGACCTAAAATAATTGGTTGCCGTCCACTCATCGCTACATGTAATAGCGATGCGTGAATTGCCCAAACACCTGATACCTTACCTCTCCCCGCTCCCGCTCTTCTCTCCTGTGCTCCACAGCTTCCCGGTCCAATTGCAGACCGGGACCTGGAAGCTGTGGAGCACAGAAGAGAAGAGCGGGAGCGGGGAGAGGTAAGGTATCAAGTGTTTGGGCAAGGGCTGCATGGACATCACTAACGATGTCCATGCAGCCCTTACTTCCCGATTGTCGGGCCGTCTAATAGGTCCAGTAAACAAGCGTCGATCTAGCAGATTGGTGCTCGTTTGCTAAAATAATAGTAATAGTACCCTGTTCACTGTTTCAAATTAGCGTAATGATTTATTTCTCCTGTGGGGGCACTGCAGGGAAATTGCACACTTACTGCAGGTTCCTCCACAGGTTACAGCAGATCACAAGGGGAAACATGTATTACTTTCAGCTCATACCAGGAGGATCACACAATGAGGAACAATGGCTTCATGTCAGCAATGTGAACAGAATAAATTGTTTTCCAATGTAACGTCCTCCCACCTCCATAGAATTAATTCTGCATTCCTCCCGGAGATCACATCAACACCCCATTATTACGTGTAACAAACCCAATGTTTGTCTCGTGTTCCACCCCTAACATTGTTCTCTTAGATCCAATAGCTACACAGCCCTGAATGCGAGACCTCAGAACCTGACATCTCATGTGTTCCTATGTCTTCAGGGCTTCACAGTAGGGTTTCTTTTCGACTGTCATGGGAAAACATCTTAGTTGTAGGTTCTGCCAGGATGAGAAATAACGCAAACAAGATGGAGCTTAAAGTCAACGTCCTACAATTCCTACTTGTTAGATGGCTACCTTGACGATAAACTGATTACAAAGTTCAGGTCTGAAATGTGACCTATGTTCACCTGCCCTACAGCTCCCCCACAGGTAGAATTAAGAATTACACAGATTGGGGTCTTGTTTGTATAATGTTGGACAGGACAGGTCCTCCAGAGTGAGAGACACTCTTTGTAACTACTCTTCACTCTGTCCAGGAGATAAGGGTCTTGAACTGGAACCTACTCTATAAATACCCTAACAACAGTGTCGGACTGGGGTTTCTGGGGCCCACCAGAGCAAATGATGATCCTGGGGGCCCACCAATGAAGAACCAGTGAGAAACATCATGACAGTCAGTGTTTATGTAGGTTCTAGAGCTGGGGGCCCTCTAGTCCAGTGGTCCAGTCCGACACTGCCCAACAGGGTATATTAAACTGGGCTTGTCGGCCTTTGGTCAAAAAGGCTCAAAGCATGATGGTCCTGGGAAAAAAATCCTGGATAAACCATGTTCTGTATTGTAAGGAAGTTTTCAGAGATCACCTTTGGTGAAGGAGTTACCCAGTGTGGTTCTTCACTCTTGCCGATAGATGAGGATTCTGACCAGAAGACTTCTCTAATAATGTCTTTAAAAGTAGATTTTCTTAGGTAACTCTATATTTTAAGCAGAGTTTAGTATAAAAAAAGAACAAAACACCTCTCCAAAAAAAAAAAAAAAGACCAGCTCTCAATCCACACAGGAGGACGTGTTCATGGTCAACAAAGGACCCAGCAACCAAACCCCAACCAATCAGACAGTCATCACCAATGGCCCTTTTGGCTATGCACACTTGCCGTGGCCGGGGTTTCTGGCCAAGGCATCAGGTGGGCTCTGGTGTTTGTAGGGATGGTGCTTCTCTTGTCACGGTGGCCAGGACTGGCGATACCCACACCCGGCCACATGGGCATCGGACCTTTAAGATGGGATAGTGTAGTGTGAGGTTGAAGTTGCTAGTGTGATAGTAATAAGGCAACAGAGTCCAGCACTTAAACAGGAGGTTGGTTCTTATATATAACTTCTGTATATATGACTGCCTTCTGCCTTAGCAGCTCAGTGACCACCAGGTAAGGTATCACTAGTCTCAGGTCTCTGTCTCTGGGCGTAGCTAACTCCACAAGATTTCCCAAGGTAGTCGAGCCTTGTCAGTAGGACACTTCGGCTCTTGGCAACTTTGTCCTACTGGGGATCAGTCCCTCTTCCTCTCTTTGGGGGTGACTGTCCTGGAGATAAGACGAATCCCAGGTGTAGACAAGAGTCACCCATGTAACAGTTACCCTACCTCTAAGGGTCTAGCAGCGCATGGCTGTGGTCTTAGTCTGTCACAGAAATAATCTTAGTCACTACACTGAACTGAACTCTTTCCAGACTAAAACTAGACACAGTTGATCAGGGGTAGAAGGTCTGCACCTTTGATAATATACATATATAACCTAGTATACGCTACAAGAAAATATACATATATAACCTAGTATACACTACAGCTGTGCACCATACACAAGAAAAGAAAATGAGACAACTAGTGGCAGGAGTGCTAAGTACAGGTCCATCCCTTAGTGTGGCACTTTACCTAGGTGGTATAAAACTTAGTGGACCTACTGGGACACTACACACTAGTACTTTAAAGTCTGCGAACCCTTGAGAATTACTTAAAGGGGTACTCCAGCGCGGGGGCGGGAGGGCACGTTTCAAGTCCGCTCAGATCCCGCCTCCTTCACTGACTGGCTGAGCGGACCTGAGACGTCACGTCTCGGGCCCGCGTCAGAGACCCGAAAGCGGCCGGGAACCGGCCACCGGAGCGCCGCGATGCGGGACCCACCGCTGGAGCCGGGGAGGTGAGTTGACGTCTTTTCCCTCGGCCACCTCCTCCCCGGTCCCAGCACAAAAGTGCCCCCCCCCCCCGCTGGAGTACCCCTTTAAGGTAACTCGATCCCTTTACTCTCGTGGTAAGAAGAGATTCCCAGAGGTCAGATCCCTGTCAATCATTATGTATTGGAATATCTTAGTGATATGGGAATACTCCTTTAATACTTTAATCATCTTTCTGTATGCGGCACTTAAAGGCTATAATCTGCTGCTAATCTTGGCTTCTCATATCTGTGATGCAGAATACTCAGAAGTGCTCGCGGAGATGTATATAAAAAAAAAATATTGCAAATGTTCACGACTCAGCATGAAAGGATCCTGCGCTTATTTTCTCAGCCATCAACGCAGCGCGAGAAATTGTTTGTTTACCGCTCAGCACCTACTTCATATGGAATACAGATAAACAGCTTTTCCTGGGAACACATTAAGCGTCATTTACAAAGCTGCAGAAACACGCGGCTCTCTATGTGCTTGGATGGCGGTGAAGTTGGTGGTGCCTCTGTGGGTTCTACATGTTGGTTTTGTTCCACAAGGTCACTTTGTTGTTGGCACGATGCATGAGCACTAGAGAAGAAACTGGTTGGACAAGTCATGTTCCTCCTTTGCAGAAACCAATAGTCCAGGCGATTTTAAGAAACTTTGTAATTGGTTTTATTAGGCAAATCTGCCATTATCTGCATTAAAAAAGCCTTTCCCCAGGTCCCCCCCCTTTCCCTTCTCTCATTCACTGCTCATTATCAGGAAATCTCGACTCTTTTACATCAGTCGAGCCCTGTGTAACCTATGGAGAGGGGAGGAGGGAGATTAGTCGCCAGCAGAGAGAAGAGAACAAAGGATTACACAGTGGGAGCTGTGTGAAAGTCAGTATTCAGAGCTCAGAGAGGTCAGTGCTGACTTCAGAGGAGATAGCCCGGGATGTAGCTGTAAATTAACTCTTTGTTGTCCTATTTTGGTGCCTCATCTCCCTCCACCCCTCCCTCTCCATAGAGAACCAAGGAGACAGGGGGGAGAGCTTCAAACTGCCTTTTCTGCTAATAAACCCAATTACAAAGTTTCTTAAAATCGCCGTGACGTAAAAGTGCAGAATCGTGTAGGAAATACCAGTAAATGATGTTCTGTTCTTTTGTGATGATGAGGGTTTCTGGGTCTTGTTTAAGACCCAATGTTGGCAAATAGAGCAAGAATCGACAATTGATGATATTATCATGGATTTCTATGGTACATCACTAGGTTAGCTCCCAGGAACATCTATAGGGCCAAGGTGTTGAACATCATGAAAGTGTTCTGAACCTCTCTGAACCCAAATGCTCGGCCGAATGAACTGCAGTACGGGCCGGATGAACTTCCTTTGTGCTGAATTGGGATGCGGGAGCATTCATCCCAATTTACTATAGCACACAATGGAAAGTGCGTCCAGAGCCGGACTTTACATTGTCTGCACAATCAGTTTTGCACGCCCGCTATTTAATGAATAACGTCCACACAAAACTGACATGACATGCAAGGAATCCCAACAGGAGTGTATACAACAGTGTATTGCAACAACGTCCATGATTAATTGAAAATATAAGGTGTCTGAATTTAGCCTATGGCTGTATCCAGGTTTTCCAGGACTCCCTAGGACGGCACACAACTTCTCCAGATGTGAGGAGGTTAATGCTGAGTGTTCGGATTTGGAGAACTTACCGAACCCGGACATTTTCATGACTTCCGCTTAACACTATAATGCCTGATAAAGCAGGAAACCCCCGTTAATGGCATCATTATGGTTTCCTCTGTGACATCACTAGGTTAGTTTCCAGAAACATCTATAGGGCTAAGTGTCGATCAAGCAGGAAACCCATTAATGATGTCAGCATGACTAACTGGCATAATTTGCAAGGGAAAAGATTTTAGCTGGAGTACCCCTTTAAGCTTGTTGGACACTGTGGTTGATACCAATCTTAGTGTTTCTATAGCCAAGAGTTTCTCAGGGTATATGGCTGGCCCAACAACCACGTACATCACAAGGCGCTTAATAACCCATGATCACGGTATTGTAAGAGTGAAGATCAATGACCCATAGGCTTATCAATCTTTTTCCAAGTCCTTTGTGACCCTCAGAAAATACACTGTATATCCCTGTTTATTAGATCCGGCTCCAATCTCCGTCTGATCTCTGCCGTAGCAGTCGACTATATCAGTTCCTAAAATTAAATCATAACTGGAGACATTTGGGAATTTATCTTCATAGATCTCTGAATACTATGAGCCAAGATCTCATCTTCCGTAATAAAATGGTAGCACAAGGAGGAATTACATAATCAGAGTAATGAATTCATGTTTGATGGCAACTGACATAGACGCTTCACACAATCGCCTAGACGGAGCCGCCTGCTATCCGGATGACATCAATCCTGTATTCTCTGCACACGCTCATTTCATTTAGCTGATGGCCGTCATGCAATTATGATGTATGGATAGAGAATGGAACACAAATTGCTGCTTAAGGAAAATTGGCACTTAAAGGGATTTTTCAGGATTGCAACATTGATGGTATTTACGTCAATATTCGATCAATGGGGATTGACATCAGGCACTTCCTCCAAACATCTGTATAATGGACCTAGACATTACAGTAAGCACAGTGTCCCTTTGACTGTAATGTCCGTTTCATTGTTTTACATGGCTGTCCTGTTGCTTTGAAGAGGTTGTGCAGGATTACATAAGCATAGCTGAATTCTTCCAGAAACAGCTCCACACTTGTTGTCAGGTTGTGTGTTGTATTACAACCCAGCTCAATTCACAATAGGACTGGGTTGCAATACCACACACAACCTGGGGACAGGAGTGGCGCTGTTTCTGGAAGAGGGCAGCTGTTTTTTTTTCTAACCCTGGGGATCTCCTTTCATGATTTTCCCATTGAGGAGATCTAGCTTGATTATAGAAAGGATGATGCTTTTGGCTTCTATTACTGCTAGTGAGGTTTAGCTTTCCTATAGGGTTAAAGACTTCTACAACTCAAGCTCCCAGTTGACTTTGACTACTAGCCTACTCCACTACAGAGTCCCTTCCTGCATTTAGACTATCCCAGCTCACTACTCAACATCAGCTCACCTTCTTCTGCCCATTGATGTCCTCTCAGTCTTTCATGGTGGGGCCACAATGACAACCCTTGTCTATAGGAGTGCTTTAAAACACACAAGGTAAACCACTAAGCATCCTGTATCCATTGTCTAGCCCATGGCCCCATTTCAATGAACAAGCGAAACCACTGAAACTCAGAGGAAATCTCTTCTTATCCAAGGCAGAAATGGCTAAATGGCTTCTTCCCCCATAAAATATATAGCCCTTAGTTTGTTGGGCGGATCTTCTTCACTCCCAGGCTTCTTCGGCATCCCTCTGGGCTGATGTATCTCATGGCTCCTAGTGGATTTATAATTCTAGCCTACTCCATTACAAAATCCCTTCCCGCAGTTAGACTATCCTGGCCCACTACTCAAAGTCAGCTCATCTTCTCTCCCCAGACTTGGCAGGTAAGGCCCCAATGGCACCTCTTGCATATGGGTGTTCCCAAAAATACACTAGCTAAAACCACTATGCATCAACCAAGCCATCGTCCAGCCCTCCTTCTCCATTGCAACAAACAAGCCAAACCACTGAAGCTCCCATGATGGACAACAAAGAGCCTCCACCAGCCCAGCCTAGATATGCCTTTTCAGAGAAAATCCCTTCATATCCAAGACAGAAATGGCTAAATGGCTTCTTCCCCCATAAAAAAAATAGTCCTTAGTTTCTCTTGTTGATCTTCTTCACTTCCAAGCTTTCTTGGCGACCCTCTGGGCTGATGTCTCTCATGACTTCTAGTGGAATTATAATACTAACTCACTCCACTATAGAGTCCCTTCCCGCAGTTAGACTATCCTGGCCAACTACTCAAAAGTCAGCTCACCTTCTTCTCTAGTAGATGTCCTCTAAGTCTTGGTAGGCAAGGCCACAATGGTAACCCTTGCCTATGGGTGTCTCCAAAAACACTATGCATCATCTAAACCATCGTCCAGCCAACCGCCTCCATTGCAGTGAACAAGCTAAACCACTGAAGCTCCCATGATGGACAACAAAGAGCTTCCTCCAGCGCAGCCTAGAGATACCTTTTTTCATCTCCATCAGAGAAAATCCCTTCTCATCCAAGAAAGAAACGGTTAAATGGCTTCTTCCCCCATTAAAAATAGTCCTTAGTTTGTCTTGTTCATCTTCTTCACTCCCAAGCTTCCTTCGCAACCCTCTGGGCTGATGTCTCTCATGACTTCTAGTGGACTTATAATACTAGCCCAATCTCTTCCCGCAGTTAGACTATCATGGCCAACTACTCAAGAGCCAGTTGACCTTTTTCTGCCCACAGATGTTCTCCAAGCCTTGGTAGGCAAGGCCACAATGGCACCTTTCATATGGGTGTTCCCAAAAACATATTAGCTAAAGATAGACACTATGCATCATCTAAACCATTGTCCAGCCCACCGCCTCCATTGCAAGGAACAAGCCAAACCACTGAAGCTCCCACGATGGACAACAAAGAGTCTCCACCAGCCCAGCCTAGATGTGTTTTTTTTCCATCTCCATAAGAAAAAATCTCTTATTATCCAAGACAGCAATGGTTAAATAGCTTCTTCCGCCATAAAAAATCCTTAGTTTGTCTTGTTGATCTTCTTCACTCCTGAGCTTCCTTGGCAACCTTCTGGGCTGATGTCTCTCATGACTCCTGGTGGACATATAATACTAGCCTAATCCCGTCCCGCACTTAAGGGGGTACTCCAGCGGGGGGGCACTTTTTCGCTGGGACCTGGGACGAGGTGGCTGAGGGAAAAGACGTCCACTCACCTTCCCGGTTCCAGCGGCAAGTCCCGCATCGCGGAGCTCCGAGGACCCGCCGCTGAAACCGGGGAGGTGAGTGGACTTCTTTTCCCTCAGCCACCTTGTCCTCGGTCCCAGCTAAAAAGTGCCCCCCCCCCCTGCTGGAGTACCCCTTTAAACTGTCCTGGCCCACTACTCAAAAATCAGCTCACCTTCAGCTCCCTACAGATGGAAGGCCAGGTAAACCATCTTCCAGCCCACTGCCTCCATTGCAATGAACAAGCCAAAACACTGAAGCTCCCACGATGGACAACAAAGAGCCTTCACCAGCCCAGCCTAGATATGCCCTTTTCCTTCTCCATCAGAGAAAATTTCTTCTCATCCAAAAAACCAAAAATGGTTAAATGGCTTTATCCCCGATAAAGAAATATACTCCTTAGTTTGTCTTGTGGATCTTCTTCACTCTATTTTAATTTGAAGAAGCCAAATGGATTCTCCGAGCGTGAGATAATAAATCAAACTGAAACCTTTAATATCTGAGAACGTATTTATAAACTTTAATCCTATTAGTAGATTATTCCCGGCCTCATAACTTAAGGCGGTGAGTCGGCGATGCTTCCCCTGTAGGAGGAAGCTCGAGGCAGAAGGAAGAATTCTTCAGACTAATGAATCCAGTCACCAAAGACACGTCTATTTCCAGTTCCCTCTACATGTTTGTGAGACCCTCATTAATCATCTTCTATAATTCTGAAGGTCAGATTTTACAGCGCGAATATGAGAAGCGATATCGAATGATTACGACACCCAAAATAACGTGATTACCCTATAAAGAATAATGGCCGTTTCATCTATACACTATGACACTTCCTTTATTCATTTACAATAAAACTAATGGTTGTCACGGTCGCTTTCATGAGGATGTTTCTTATATTTGTATATAGAAAAAAGTCTGCTATTATTGTGAATGGTGCACAACGAAATTATGAGAACGCCTTCTTTGTTCATGTCAACATTTTAAAGGGAAACAATCATCAACCTTGGGCCTATGTAATTTTTGGCACTGGCTGATTGGTGCTACCTTGCTGAATTCAGCATTGTGCTCCTTTTTAAAATCTGCCTCACCGTTGCGGAGATACGCCTGCTTGTCTTGATATGCAAATTAGCAAGTCTGGTGCACTGGAGGCGGGCCAAATGCTCCCATGGCACCAATTTACCTTATCAATATGAATATTCCTCCAGCTAAAGAACATATTCATTATAGAAAGTGATGGATTCACTTGAAGTATTCTCCACCAAAGAATGAAACATCCCATCAAGGAACAATTTCATCATAATTTAAAGGGAACTCTTCATGTTATTAAGGCAGTACAACCTGGAGGCACCATGTTGTAGAGCAGGAAGAGCTGAGCAGATTGATATATAGTTTTGTGGGAAAAGATTCAGTAGAACAGGTTGTATGCAGGTGGTATGACTGAGGAGGACCGCCCACTTGACTATTTAGCACTAGTGAGGAGCGAATACTGTTAGATCAAATAGATATTCGATCGAATAGTAAGGTATTCGATAGTATCGAATATTATCGAATAGTACGCCGAATATTCGATAAATATTCGATGAGCGTACAAACCCCCCTTCCTTGATTTTTTAGCCAATCAACATGCAGGGAGGCTGCCACAGCCCCATGGTGTACGTAGCATCACGAAAAATGAGAATAACAATGATTGGATGGCATAGTCACATGACCCAGTAACATATATACACAGCCCCTGCTGTTATGCCCTCAGATGCGATTTGGTAGTGAGGGAGAGAACTTGGAGAGATAGTAATTTAGCTTTTGGTTAGGCAGGAGTTAATTAACCCACAACAGTCCTTTTCAAGGCTCATCAAAGGAGAGTAGTACGTGTGTTCATCCAGTGCTACGTACTGCTCCATCATACATAAATACAAAGGGTAGTGCAAGCACTCTGCTCACCAAGTGCTTTGTGCTGCTGATACGTGCTAGACTGCTAGATCTTAAAAAGAGAGTAGTACGTGTGTTCATCCAGTGCTACGTGCTGCTACGTCATACATAAATACACAGGGTGGTACAAGCAGGCTTCTGTGCTACTATAAGGCACCCTGTACACCAAGTGCTTTATGCTGCTGATATTTGCTAGAGTGCTAGATTTAAAAAAATGAGTAGTACGTGTGTTCATCCAGTGCTATGTGCTGCTGCGTCATACATAAATACACAGGGTGGTACAAGCAGGCTGCTGTACTACAAGGCACTCTGTTTACCAAGTGCTACGTGCTACATAATACAGCCGAACAGCTGTACCTATAAAATATTCATACACCCTTTAATAACCAGGTAATTCACCTGTATGCACCTACATGCAATTTTGAGGGTCTCACTGCGATTTTGGGGTGTTAGATGCTTCCCCTGCTGTCCCATATACATTCCAGTGGTGTTGGCTTCATTTCCTGAGGTGTCATTGTGGCCTTGGTGAACCTCCACGTGGTCGAATGAATGTTTTTCAATAATCGAATACTTGTTCCCATAGACTTTAATGGGATCGAATATTCGATCAAATAGTCGAATATCAGGGAGATATCACTATAAGGATTTCACCATAATTTAACCTCTTAAGGACATAGGACGTACCGGTACGTCCTATGTCCTCACTTGCACTTCAAAGCGGGGCCGCGCGGCGGCCCCGCTTTGAAGTGCCGCGATCCCGGGTGCCGCGTGTAGCCCGGGACCGCCGCTATTAGCGGGCACGGTCTGATCGCCGTGCCCGCTAATTAGCTAATCGGAGGCAGCTGTCAAAGTTGACAGCTGCCTCCGATTACCGGAGGCAACGTTTCCCTGGTGTCTAGTGGGGGAGATCGCTCCTCCGGGACCTTGTCCCGGAGGAGCGATCTCCGTTACTGATGCCGGCCGGGGACGCGTCCAAGATGGCGCCGTCCTCGGCTCGGCACTCGTTTACTTCCGGCTGCAGCAGCCGAAAGCAAACGAGTGCCGATCTCATGGATCTCTGCAGCATATCTATGCTGCAGAGATCTCAATGAGAGATCAAAGTGTATATACTAGAAGTCCCCCAGGGGGGCTTCTAGTATATGTGTAAAAAAAAAAAAAAAAAGTGTTGTTAATAGTAAAAAGCCCCCTCCCCTAATAAAAGTCTGAATCACCCCCCTTTTCCCAGGTTTTAAATAAAAGTAAACAAATAAATAAATAAATAAACATGTTTGGTATCGCCGCGTGCGTAATCGCCCGAACTATTAATTAATCACATTCCTGATCTCGTACGGTAAACGGCGTCAGCGCAAAAAAAATCCCAAAGTGCAAAATTGCGCATTTTTGGTCGCATCAAATCCAGAAAAAATGTAATAAAAAGCGATCAAAAAGACGTATATGCGCAATCAAGGTACCGATAGAAAGATCACATCATGGCGCAAAAAATGACACCTCGCACAGCCCCATAGACCAAAGGATAAAAGTGCTATAAGCCTGGGAATGGAGCGATTTTAAGGAACGTATATTGGTTAACAACGGTTTGAATTTTTTACAGGCCATCAGATACAATATAAGTTATACATGTTATATATCGTTTTAATCGTAACGACTTGAGGAACATGCATAACAAGTCAGTTTTACCCCAGGGTGAATGGCGTAAAAACACATTTCCCCCAAATAAAAGAAATGCGTTTTTTTTTTCAATTTCACCACACTTCGAATTTTTTTCTGGTTTCGCAGTGTACTTTATGCAAAAATTCAGCCTGTAATTGCAAAGTACAATTAGTGACGCAAAAAATAAGGGGTCATGGGGGTTTCTAGGTGGAAAAATGCAAGTGCTATGACCTTTTAAACACAAGGAGGAAAAACCGAAAACGTAAAAACGAAAATGGGCCATGTCCTTAAAGGGTTAAAGGGAACTCTTCATGTTAACAAAGCAATCCGATCTGGGGACACCACGTCGTAGAGCAGGAGGAGCTGAGCTGATTAATATATAGTTTTGTGGGAAAAGATTCAGTAGAACAGGTTGTATGCAGGTGGTATGACTGATAAGGACCGCCCACTTGACTTCTTAGCACAGAATGAGCAGAGGTGTATAGTAAGAAACAACAAGTTATCTTTGAACTTTTCCTACAACATTATATATCAATCTACTCAGCTTCTCCTGCTCTATAAGATGGTGTCTACAGATTGGACTACATTTTCCATGTGACAGGTTCCCTTTAAAAGGAATCAACAGTCCAGAAGGGGGCCAATGTTCTTGTGAATGGAGAGTTTTTGACACTAGATGGGAAAAGGAAACTAAATGTATTTCAAACCCCATAACACATACACATCTTCATCTATATAGGTCAGTCTCCTACTGATCTCAATGGGTTGATGTTCCTTTTTCTTATTTTATAGATAAATTACTCGGCTTCTGTTTAGCGGATAATATCCTTCCAGATAATTGCGGGACTCGGCCTGTGAAATTGAAATTTCACTTAATGACCCATAGATTTTATAGCATTAGGCCCCCGTCCAATATTTACAGATCTCTGATCTCGGAGCATTAATCTGTTTCAGAATCAAAGCGAGAGTAAACATTCGTAATTACAAACAACTCCGCTAAAACGTCTGGGAAATGATGTCAGTGTTTTCTCGCAATCGAGCGGAATGGAACTAGTACACTGTGATCCCAGTAGTTTCCAGATCATTCAACAACTAAAAATTCTCCAAATTTTCATATGCAAACATAATTAAAAAAAAACAAAACCTTACAGGAAAAAAAACCATTTTGTACTGTTACAGAAATATTTATATTTTTTTTTGTTTACACAACAAAAACACCGAAAAGTGATTTGTTTTTATTAAATCATAGTCTGAGAGCTATAACTCTATTTTATATTTCTATCGAACCGACTGTGAGGTCTCAGCTCCTGAGCCTGTACCACCCCGGGAACATAAATATACATTGAAACGGGTATGATGACATCTTTGGGCCAGAAGGGGTTAAATCTGTCACATGATTGGTTGCATGAGATTAGAAAAAACATTACAGCTTTCTTCCAGAAACAGCTCCACCCTTGCCCGTGTGGGCTGGTCTGGGATTACAACACAACCACATTCAATTGACAATGGATTAGTTGCAATACCACAAACAGCCCGTGAATAAGAGTGGCGCTGTTTCTAGAAGAAAGCAGTTAAGTTTTTTTTTTCTTTTCTTCCTAATCTAACATGACTCTTTTAACAGACGCAGTTTACAAGATCAATCTCTGGATAAATAGTTGATTGTGTTTCACCGAGGCATTTTCTCCCCTCTCCTTTGCTATAGAACATCAGATTTCCCGTCAATTGAAGTCACCACTGGTCTTGTAATGGGAAAATTGCTATTTTCTGCCAGAAATGTTTACAAGTTTTTATCGTCAGTTTCTTGTCCACGTTATTTTCTGATTCTATTCTTTTATTTATTTATTTATTTTAAGCTGTGAAGTGATAAGAGGAAGATGGTGTAAGAGCAGGCGGAGATGAGGAGGAGATGAGGCCCTGGGCGGACATCAGGATAGTATCTTGTCTTGTATAAATTGCAATTGAAACGTGAAAAAAAAATCAATTGCTTGGAAAGAATAGAAAAAAAAATCTGATTCTAGGTACGGGTGGTTCTATTGACAGTCAAAATAGTGTAGACTGCTATGATAGTATACCAATGATAGTACCAATCCAAAACCATCAACCATGTTACTGAGCAGGAGAAACCGAGCCTATATATAAATATATATATATATATATATATATATATATATATATATATATATATATATATATATTGTGGTATACTGATTCAATCTTTTTTTTTTCTTGAGTCCAGTAGGCAGAGCAAACAATGGTGAGCAGAGATTTCAAGTGACATTCCTTTCTTTCAAATCAACTGGTTTCAGAAAGGAAAGTTATATAGATGTGTTAATTACTATCTCAAGTCTTCCAGTACTTGTCAACTGCTGTATGTCCTGCTGGAAGTGGTGTATTCTTACCAATCTGACACAGTGCAGAGCAGGAGAGATTTCCTATGGGGATTAGCTGCTGCTCTGGATAGTTCCTGACATGGACAGAGGTGGCAGCAGAGAGCACTGTGTCAGACCGGAAAAAATACACCACTTCCTGCAGGACATACAGCAGCTGATAAATACTGGAAAACTCAGGACTTTGTAATAGAAGTACATTTTACCTCTATATAAACTTTCTGAAACCAGCTATGATTTTTTTTTTTCAATCCCATTAAGACACCAGGGCCTTTGTACTTACATTGGTTGTCCTCTTGGGGGCAGTGTAAAGTACATCATGTTAACATCTAGAAATTTCCGCTCTTACTGCCCTGAAATTCCAGCACAGCTATATATATATATATGTATATATATATTTTTTTCCCCCTGTAAACATTCTTTTTTATGGATGAGTGGGTGGAGGACTATGGGTCCTGGGTTAAATCCATCACACTCGGCTATGTTACAATGTAAATGGCCGCCATGCATGTAAATGGGCTTATCCTATCTGTCCGCATAAGCCCGTGTATTGCCATCCAGCTTGGTTTGGTATAATTTACTGTTTATTTGCTTTCCATGGGCGGTTTGCATATATATATATAGGAATAATCTGTAACATTACACAGCCCCGGATGGAGAATGGTATGGCGTGTTTGCACCTGGGGCACATTTCATCACATACCATGCATTCAGGATGGAGAATACAACAGAACATTAAGCTATGTATAGCCGGGTCTGGGATCCATTAACCTGACTCGCACGGCTGAAGGATTTACAGGACTGCACCCCCCACCGGCTTGTGTTTTCCCTTAGGAAAAGTTTTGGAAGTGAGAATGAGATGATGCGTGATGAAGGCCCCTGCAGTCCGGGATGTGAGATGGTAAGTACATGCGGCAGGGGCTGTCACACCGGCGGACACCGCAGCTTATACTGACGGCCCTGCAGTGATTCTAGATGGCACATGTCGGCCATTTGTTGCTGTTATACACTTCTCTGGGAGTTGAGGACACTTCGGGGAAGATTTATCAAACATGGTGTATAGTGAAACTGGCTCAGTTGCCCCTAGCAACCAATCAGATTCCACCATTCATTTTCCAAAGAGTCTGTGAGGAATGAAAGGTGGAATCTGATTGGTTGCCGGGGGCAACTGAGCCAGTTTTACTTTACACCATGTTTGATAAATCTCCCATTTTAAGTTTCATAGTACAAGGTCCTGTGAAATTGTCCGTGTTCGCGAATTTTAGGGGACATTGTATTCTATTCGACTATTCGTATGATCTGAGCCGCGAAAAAATAGGAGGCGTCATAATTTAGAGCTTGCAATTTGGATTTCCCCCATTGAAGTCTATGGGATCCGTGTTTTTCAGTGATTCATGAAAAATTAAGGATCCCATGTCACCTGTATGGAGAGTTGTGCGTCTATGGGGGTGTGACCTCAGCTCCTGGGGGTGCAGGGAGTCCTCGCAGCGCATTCAAAACCCCCTGGGGCTGGCATAGAAATATTCACCAGAATCAGCATAATCCCCCGTTGCTTCCTTCTCCCGACTCACACAAGTGAGATGTGCTGCAGAGTGTGACACATTCATCTCTGCTGCACCAGTGGGGATGCGCTGCTAGCGGCTGTACTGGGGGAATATGCGTTGCAGAGTGTGACTCAGGCTTTGGATGCGCTGCAGAGATACATTCAGTTCTGCTACATCAGACAATAATGTGTCTCTCTATCCACAAAGACCCCACCTTTAGCAGAGGATCTCTCCGCCGAGCCTCTGATAATCCTCCGCTGATCCGGAGGGTCCATTTGTGACAGATACACTTTAAACTACATGGGGGGGAAGTATACTTACCGAAGCACTCTTCTAGCTGTCTTTACTAACGCAGTTCGGCCAATCAGCAACTAAAGTGGGACTGCAGCCGGCCCAAGTGTCCCTCTTTTTGAGGGACAGTCCCTACTTTTGACCCATGTCCCTTTGTCCTTCTTTGCACTCAAAATCCTGTCTGTGGTTGCAGGCAGTGGCGTAGCTACCATAGAGGCAGGGTAGGCAGTTGCTATGGGGCCCTTCAGGAGGGGAACCCCTGGGAGAAGGTAAGAACAAGTGTCCTTCTGCTTAACCCCTTATGTACTTCAGTGTGTAAGTGACCCAATGTTTACAACACAAAAAAAGGGTTAACAAGCAGAAGACAGAGATCTCTGCTTCACTGCACTAATAACCTCTGAACCCTGTTCTCCAGGTGCACAATCAAGTAAGAAAGGAAAATGTGCAGAGCTCTTTGCAGAGGTCAGGGGTTATCAGTGCACCATCAGTAAAGCAGATATATATACGGAGTCCTTTGTGTTGTGCGTAGGGGAGGGGGCCCCTTAAAATTTTTTTGCTATGGGGCCCCGTGAATCCTAGCTTAGCCCCTGGTTGCAGGTCTGAAATTACAGACAGGGTTATTGATGTGTGAATGGGACCTAAGGATGCAGGACCAGGTACAGATATTAATGTAACTAAATGCATCAGTCTACAGCAGATCCTGTATGTGTGATTGCTTCCTTGAATTAAAAAGTAAATGTCTGTAAATTTTTCCTAAATTGAACCACAAGTGTCCCTCTTTGGCCATCTAAAAAGTTAGGAGGTATGCAGTAGTGAAGACAGATGGAAGACTGGGGCGGTAAGTATGATTTCCCTACTCACCTCATCACCATCACAGCACAGTCCGGCCCCCACAGGGTTAACTTAACCCTCTGGGGGCCAGACTGTCACTTTCATATTAACTAAGTACCCTCCACTCTGCAGCAATACCCAACAATAGGTACCCAACACTGCCGCAGCGATACCGCAATAACCCTAACACCCCTGGGTGACCACATAGCAGCTAGTCTTTGAGGGTGTACTTTAAAGATACAGTATAATGGGGCAGGATCCCCTCTACTATATGTGTGTTGTATAGAGGAGACACTCTTTTATGCTAACTACAGAAAAATATTAAATTTTATAAACTTAAGATAGAAGTATGAATGTCGGAAAATTCCAAGACAAACTCGGCAAACTCATCGCTTCTTGCCCCGGCTGAGGAAGAACTGACCTTGGAGAATCCCAAGGGCAAGAATGTTCCAGATAAAGAGACTGTGAAGATCTGGGTCCACGTGAGTAAAGTGCTAATATGTAGCATTCAGGAGAGGATGAAATGACCCCAGGAGCAGAGTTCTGATGGAGGCAGATACGTCTTAACAAATAAATCAGGTCTCCAGATAGCTTCATAATACAACAGAGGATTTTCTCCACGGTGCTTTTATTTCGTAGATAAAAGTCTTGTCTTCAGCCGATAGTAACTACAAACGTGGCTTTTCTTAAGATTTCAGGCACTTGAAGTGGATTTGTTCTATGACGGACGAGAGATTGACCACCTCACGAGGACAAGTGGGGATGTGGACACCGCATTTGGCTTAAGGCTAAACCAGGAAGCGGAATGTAATGGATTATTCCCTTATTAAAAGTTGTCCCCAATCCACAGGAAAGTCATAAGAATCTGATGGGTTGGAGGTCTGACAATTGGTGACCCCCACCACCAACTACAAGAAAGGGGGCTCCTTTTCGACCAAGAGAATAGAGAGACAACGTGGATGCTTGGCCACCACTTCATTCTCTCTCTTTGTGGGAGTTTCGAACATAGCCAAGTAGAGCAACTTTTTAATCTTTGGTTAACTCCGGAACGGATACAACGAAACTCCATAGGTTACTACCCCAAGAGGTCACCAAATCTTAATACCAAATGTTCAGCACCCAGAAGGTGCATGGGTTAATGTAATGACTGGAGTCGAGGATTTCCCTGGATCACCAATAGCTATGGTGTAAGCCATTGCAGAGAGCGGAGTCTAAGGGGGCCACTGATCTTCGCAGAGCCCGCTGCAAGTTAGGATGGACCTGCTCTGGCAGGCAACCCCCAGTTTGTTACCCCTGGTTTGGCTTGCTTGCGGTGGCGGGTGGAGGTGGAGCAGGAGACAACATAGAAAGGCAGGACGCATGAGCAGGAACCATGGGGAAGGAGTCAAAGCAGGAATTACAGTCAGGAACCACGGGCAGACATCATGGGCAGGAATCACGGACAGGAATCACGGACAGGAATCATGGGCAGGAACCATGGGCAGGAATTACGGGTAACAGAGCTGGGACCACAATACTTAGGGTAGCTTGGCAGAGACTCCAACAAGGAAGCTAAGTGACAGCTGGCCTATATAGGGAAAGGCTGCAGTGAATTAAGGCCGCACTGGCTCTTCAAATCTTGAGAAGTCAGCGCACGCCCTAGAAGGTGGGGATGCACGTGCCAGGCAGGAGAAGGGAGGGGGCAAAGGAATAGTGGTGCCATGGGGGCTCTGGCATCCACCAAGAACTCAAAGCCTGGGGAGCAGGTGCGGCGGCAACCCGGGGCATGGGTCACCGCTGCAGCCATGACAATTAAGGGCAGATGAAAGTTGGTTGTAATTGATAGACAGGCGAAGATCTGGATCAACAAACAGATCTAGATCAGCAAACAAGAAGACATGATCGAATATGCAAAGCCAGGTCACTGCCAAATAAGAATCGAATGGGAAATCTTTGCAGACTTTAGGACTCAAATTGTTCGGGCACTGAGGGGTATAAACAGGTGATTTCAAGATTACAACCAACACTGCATCTTCTATCGAAAGGATAAGGAATATGTATCTTATCAGAGGGGAAGTGAATGGGACAGCTGAGTGCATGCTCTCTAAAGAACTTCTGAAGATTGCTAATTATTGGACTTGGTAATCTTGGAAATCCCAAGAGGATCAATGGAGTGTCGGCCGAGCATGCACTCAGTAGCTCCATTTGCTCAGGGTTGAAAAGAGCCCCTGTTTTTATGATTGGTGAGGGTCCCAATGTTCAGAACAGCAATGATCAGATACTTTAAGAGGCCCGGGGGCAACTGGGCATTGGAATGACCCATGGAATGGGTGGTGAGTTGCAGCAGGGGAAAAGTGGCTGGAAGAAGGTCATTGAGAAAAGTCATTACATTGTAAGTGGTGGCATCTTTGGCAGCCATATTGAAGGGGGACAAAAGACAAGAGAGGGGGAATAGTGGCTATGTAGCACTGGATAACCCCTTTAAGACGTATGTGGTAAATAGAGTTTTAATAAACTCCTCTTGAGGCGACCTGGAAGGATTATTAGGAATTACTCAATGAAATGATGTCAAACATCTGTTTCTTTCAGGGCGAGGATTAATAGAGACAAACACCAAGCCGGAACAATTGCCATCGGCTCCCGGCTGAGATAATGATATCACGTTCTGCTATATACAAATGGTTATTGAATCCATAGAAAACGGCAGAAGAGAAATCTATAGATTATGGCGGCAATTAAACAGTCAGATGAGATGAATGCTAAAGCTGTAAATGAGCTTGTATGTACGAGTGGTCATGTATGTACGAGTGGTTATATGTTCATAAATGTGCTATAATAATGTAAGGCTCTTTATTTCGGATATTTTAGATGCTGATTTAAAGGGGTCCAAGATTTTTTTTTTTTTTAAACAACACCGCCCCCGCCCACAGGTTGTGTCTAGTATTGTAGCTTAGTATTGCTGTGTCCTCCCCACATCATCACACCAGCAGGGGGCAATATGTCCTCCCCACATCATCACACCAGCAGGGGCAGTGTGTCCTCCACACATCATTACACCAGCAGAGAGCAGTGTGTCCTCTACATTATCACACCAACAGGAGGCAGTGTGTCCTCCTCATATCATCACACCAGCAGGGGGCAGTGTGTCACTCCACAATAAGGGCAGGATTAACACGCTCACCATAAGGCCTCGATACTCAATCCAATCATTGTCTGATCCCAAATTGGATTTTTTTCTAAAGATATGTGCAGTTTCGGTCCATAGCAGTCCAAGTTTCTTATTCAACTGGACAAAGTGTCTTTGAGAGCCTTATAGAGTCATGTATGGCAGTCACTGATGTGTCACCAAGATGTACACTACCCAACAGTAGCCTCTGAGTGTCTTTTAATTGAGCAACAGGGCAAGTACTTTTATGCCCTCTTATGGGAGGACATAGGGGGAGATTTAACAAACTGGTGTAAAGTAGAATTGGCTCAGTTGCCCCTAGCAACCAATCAGAATTCATTTTTCAAAGAGTCTGTGAGGAATGAAAGGTGGAATCTGATTGGTTGCTAGGGGCAACTGAGCCAGTTTCACTTTACACCATGTTTGATATATCTCCCCCATAGTGTCTAATCAGACCTTACCTGTAATTACTATAGGGGGGTGAGGGCCATTTGGGCATTTTAAAAATCATATGAGGGCCACACAGTACTTGGCCGCCAAACTCAATATTATACTGTGAGCAGCAGTGGGGTAGCATGGATTAACAGCACCCAGGACAAGGGAAAGTATTGTGCCCCCTGATGCCCCTAATATTTTAGGTAATGCCCAATGATTCCCCTAGTTTTGTAGTTAACTCCCAGTGATACCGATACTAACCACCAGTTGACCCCCCCCCCCCCCCCCCAGTAATACCCCTGGTATCACACGCAGCCCACAGGAGAAAGAAGGTGTGTGCTGCTCTGACTTACAGGAGCTTTGTCCATTTACAGGTGCTTTCCCTCCTTTTCCTATCCTATCCTCTGTTCCCTCTCTCTCTGCACACACAGCCCCCACCAATCACAGGCAGGTTTAGTTAGACCCCTGTAGGAAGGAGTTAGTTCCTGGTGGGAGAAGTTAGTCAGTTCCTAGTCTGGTGTTAGTGTGTGAGGAAGCAACTAGACCTCTTTCAGCTAGAAGACTCTGCTGAAGTTAAGGCAGGGCCGGGCTTAGGCCAGGTCCCATGACAGGGACACAACCAAGCAAAGCAAAGCCTCGATACAGTGCTAAGAAAGTACAAAGGGGAGAGCAGGCACAGAAGCATCACTTTGTCCACGCTAGGCACCCCTCTAAAATTGCAAGGCAGTTACCTCAGCAGTTACAGTAACTGACCCCAGTGGAACAAAGTTACAGAAAGTCTACATATTCCACTGCGCACTGCAGGACGACTGGGAAGTCTTGGGAGTCTGCTTGGCCCAGATAACTAGGCCTGGGGCTCATACTACCCTCATAGGATGCGTAGCTCGCAACTGTAGGGCAGAAGGCGGTCAGACACAAGTCTAAACGTGAGTACGAGTGTTCTCTCTATATGTCCTCTCAAGCTCCAAACTGTTCCAGGCAGAGTACATATCTATCTGGACAAGGCCCTTTAGGCACCCTCTCTCCTCTCCTCTCCTCTCCTCTCTCTTCTACAAAACCTTCTTCTAAAAAAGCACCTTGTTTCCTTGTGTTGCACTGAACTGTATTCCTGTTGAAGTACTGTATTACACTAAGCTCCCACAAGTAAGCTGTTCTATTTTTGTTCTAAGTATTGGACTCTGGCCTATTCTTGCGCACCCGCACCTATACACCATTACACTTGGTTTAAAACCTTTTTTCGCGCCGGCGGGGCACCAAATTGTCTGGGGTGGGTCCTACACCACTCCAGGCTACTGTGACAAGTGCCCAAGTGACCCTTGACCCACTCAGCTACTATACCCACACCACTGGTTGCCCAATTGCCCCACAGTAATGCGACATTTCATTACTCTAAAGACCAATATACTGCAAAAACTGGAGGTGTTTTCCCTTTAAGTGATAACCGTCCCCGTTCCTGCATAGAAGCCTATGTAGTCATTTGCTGATTATAGTGTTAAATAATAACCGGTTGTGCGCATATTTACATATTAAATACTAACGTACAGAGCCGGCAGCAGCTGGGCCCGCGAAAAGGGGGGGGGGGGGGTCTGCTCCTTAGATTATCTTGGCTCTTAGAAAAAAAGAAGAAAAATTTCTTACCAGGAATCTTATTACATGATGCGTCCTCCTCTAATCAAATAACTGGTATAAAAACTGTGAAGATCATGACGACCCGGTAAGTGCTAATATTACGGCAGCTAATGTTCCAGAGGTGTGAAGATTTGTATTTATATTGAGCCGCATCCGCCGTTCGTAATGAACTATTATCAAATAAATCTGCTAATTACCATTCAGACCTCGAGCCATCAGCTGAAGATTAGCCAAAGTATAGCAAAGAGCATGACTAACACAAGATTTATTATAACCCAATTAATGAGAGCCGAATGGGATTTATCCAAGCTTCGCAGGTGATGATATTCATGTTAAAGGAGAATTCTGAGAGTGCAGGGATCCTAGAAGGAGTCCTTCTGGTTACTGTGGGGTAAGTGAAGGGTGTAAGAGCAATTTTTGTGTTTCCAATTGTGGTGTCCCACTATTAAGTGCCTTAGGCACCTGTTGCAAAGTTCTCACTCCAGGTTAAAAGTGGTGATGAGGTATTCTACAGTTTCGCCACTAGGTGTCAGTATTTTATATTTGTATGTGTTGCACAGCTGAAGTCTGCATTGGGTTAATGTTATTGGTGTACAATGTGTTTTGTGCTAACCAGTAGGAGGTGCCCTCTCAACCTATCCCTGCTCCCCACACACTCACCCCATGCAGGAGGAGTTAGTTAGCTCCATGTGGGAGGAAGTGAGCAGGGTCGTCTTGTCTAGACACCCCGAGTGTATAGATGCAGCCAGGGGCGTACCTAATGTCTCCTGGGCCCTGGTGCGAGAGGCCAACTTGGGCCCCCCCCCCCCCTCCTTTCACGACCAAGTGATGCTATTGTTGTGTGTGTGTATATATATATATATATATATATATATATATATATACAGTGGTGCCTTGGATTATGAGCATAATTCGTTCCAGGACCGTGCTTGTAATCCAAATCCACTCTTAAACCAAAGCAAATTTTCCTATAAGAAATCATGTAAATGCAGACAATTGGTTCCACACCCCAAATATATTTATTATTCTGTACTGTACAGTAATGGAGAGGATGGGAAACACAAGGGCTGACAGAGACTGCAGGGAGCAGGAAGGAATGAGCAGTACAGATGTGGGCACATACATGCAGCACTCTCTGTCCGGGGAGAGAGGGGTTACAGCTATGGAGAGATTACCCCCCCCCACACACAGTCCTGTCCCCTGATGTAAGCCCCAGCCTGAAGGGGATCTGCTATGATTTGGAAGGTGTTTAGAGTACAGTGCTGTAGACCCCGCTATGCAGGCCATGCCCCTTCTCCACTCGCGCTCCCACCCAATACAGGAAGTTCTTAAACCAAAGCAATGCTCTTAAACCAAGTCACAATTTTGAAAAACTGTGAGCTCTTAAACCAAAACGCTCTTAAACGAAGTTACTCTTAAACCAAGGTACCACTGTACGTATATATATATATATATATATATATATATATATATATGTATATATATATATACACACACACACACCAAGACAGATATTACCTATTACCGCCATACTGTTACCGACCAAATCCTGTATACTGAGACCAATATTACCAGTAATACCAGTATATAGGGAGGAAACATTACCGCCACACCACAACCACTACCATCACCACCATATTGTTACTGACCAAATCCAGTATACTAAATCACCTCATACAGTCATATAGAGGTGGCCCCAGCTCTACACAGGCTCTATACACCATATACATTACTGTGCAGTTATATCAGGTGACTCACAGGAGACATCTTTTCTGATTGGAGTTCTTTCCTTTTCATCTTCTTCTCCATCCGTCCTGGGCCGTTATGAGAACTTCTCCGAGCCACGAATCCACAGAATCTGCCAGACAGACATATTAGGCTCCACACTCTGACACCATCTCCATCTCTCTACACACTGCACATCTGTACTGTCCCCTTTACACCCTCATTTAGTGGGTAGCCCTGACTCTATGTGACCTCCTAATAATATATGCCCCCCTCTGTGTATTCCCTCTCCCCCTATGTTGCCCCCCCAAATAGATGGCCCCCTCTACCCCCTCCCTTATAGATGGCCCCCTCTACCCCCTCCCTCATAGATGGCCCCCTCTACCCCCTCCCTTATAGATGGCCCCCTCTCTCCTCACCCTCCCTTATGGATGGTCCCCTCTCCCCCCACCCTCCCTTATAGATGGCCCCCTCTCCCCCCCACCCTCCCTTATGGATGGTCCCCTCTCCCCCCCCCCCCTCCCTTATAGATGGTCCCCTTCCCCCCCCCTCCTCCCCTCCCTTATAGATGGTCCCCTTTCCCCCCCTCCCTTATAGATGGTCCCCTTTCCCCCCCCTCCCTTATAGATGGTCCCCTTTCCCCCCCTCCCTTATAGATGGTCCCCTTTCCCCCCCTCCCTTATAGATGGTCCCCTTTCCCCCCCTTTATAGATGGTCCCCTTTCCCCCCCCCCACCCTCATAGATGGCCCCTCTTTCCCCCCACCCTCATAGATGGCCCCTCTTTCCCCCCACCCTCATAGATGGCTCCTCTTTCCCCCCACCCTCATAGATGGCCCCTCTTTCCCCCCACCCTCATAGATGGCCCCCTCTCTCCTCACCCTCCCTTATGGATGGTCCCCTCTCCCCCCACCCTCCCTTATAGATGGTCCCCTTCCCCCCCCTCCCTTATAGATGGTCCCCTTCCCCCCCCCCTCCCTTATAGATGGTCCCCTTCCCCCCCCCCCTCCCTTATAGATGGTCCCCTTCCCCCCCCCTCCCTTATAGATGGTCCCCTTCCCCCCCCCCCCTCCCTTATAGATGGTCCCCTCCTTTCCCCCCACCCTCATAGATGGTCCCCTCCTTTCCCCCCACCCTCATAGATGGCCCCCTCCTTCCCCCCACCCTCATAGATGGCCCCCTCCTTTCCCCCCACCCTCATAGATGGCCCCCTCCTTTCCCCCCACCCTCATAGATGGCCCCCTCCTTCCCCCCACCCTCATAGATGGCCCCCTCCTTTCCCCCCACCCTCATAGATGGCCCCCTCTTTCCCCCCACCCTCATAGATGGCCCCCTCTTTCCCCCCACCCTCATAGATGCCCCCCTCCTTTCCCCCCACCCTCATAGAGGGCCCCCTCTTCCCCCCCACCCTCATAGATGGCCCCCTCTTTCCCCCCACCCTCATAGATGCCCCCCTCCTTTCCCCCCACCCTCATAGAGGGCCCCCTCCTTTCCCCCCACCCGTACAGGCTGATAAAAAAAACAAAACTTAACTCACCTGACAACGCGCTCCCACGTTGATCCTCACTCCTTCGGTCTGTCCCCGGCTGCTGCGCGGCTGCCGGGGGTGTCGCGTCTTACCCCCGGCAGCGCGCGCATCCCAGAGCTCCCTGCGCGCCGGAAACCGGAAGTCAGGGCCCAAGGCGCGCAGGGAGCTCTGGGATGAGCGCGCTGCCGGGGGTAAGACGCGACACCCCCGACAGCCGCGCAGCAGCCGGGGGAAGACGGAGCCGGACTCTTGTGACCGCAAGCAAAACAATGCTTGCGGTCACAAGAGTGATTAATCGGGGGGCCCCGCGGGCCCCCCTTGTGGCGGGCCCGGTCGCGGCGGCGACCCCCGCGACCACGGTGGCTATGCCACTGGATGCAGCTAGAGACAACCAGTTCGTTCACAACTACTACTATTTCTACTATGCAGTGTTAAGCACTTTTAAAGGGTGAGGAACACCCTAACCCATGAAGAGAACACGTCTACATAGCGCAGGGCAGTATCCTAAACACAAGATGAACTAGCCTGGATAGGACAAAGTTACCATAAAGAAGGTCTACGTAAATAAGGTATCCTATCTTGCAGTGCAGGTAACTGGGACACTCCCGCATACTTAACTGTGCCTATATAACCACGTCCGGGGCTTGTAGTACCCTGACAGGATGGCTCATTTGACACTGTAGGGCACAAGGTGATCAGACACAGTCTAAACACAATTACAAGAAAACTTCTCACTAGAAAGTATCTCTTCAAGTTCCGGCAGAGTAGTTAACTACATTGGGTTGGGGCTCCTCTGACAAACTCCTCTACTCTACTCTTCAAGCACCACTACAGCTACCTCTCTTCTACTCTACTTCTCAAGCACCTCCTTAAGCACAATGAGTTTGGGTGGTGGTACCGATAGTGCGGGTGGGTCAGTTGCCACTCAGGACTACCGTGACAAGAGCCCAAGGGACTCACTACAGCTTGGGGCAAATCCAATCACACCAACTTGTGTGTTTCCATTGGTTTTGCCTATGGAATTTGAGAACCACTGTCTACTATGTTAGAAGGGAGGGTTGGAGGCAAACATAGGTTGTCTTTAGTTCGAAGTCCTTGTACAATGGTGTAGAGGGAGACCTTGGGACAAATCTGACCTGAACTTGGGGCAAATCTGGTCAGACCAACTTTGGTGTTTCCATTGGTTTTGCCTATGGAGTTTAGGAACCACTGCCTACTATGTTAAGTGGAATGGAAGGGTTGGAGGCCTGGTCTCTCTTTTGTTCCAACACATAATCCAGTGTTGTGGAGGGAGAGTTTGGGGCAAATCCAGTGAGACCAACTTGGGTGTTTCAATTGGTTTTACCAATAGAAATTGGGAACCATTGTCTACTATGTTAGAAGGGATAAGATGGTTGGAGGCAAACATGGTGTGTCTGACCTGTCTTTAGTTCCATCGCATAGTCCAATGGTGTAGAAGAAGCTTGGGGCAAATCAGATCACAGCAACTTGGGTGTTTCCAATGGTTTTGCCTATGGAATTTGGGAACCACTGTCTACTATGGTAGATAGGATTGTTGGAGGTAAACATGGTCTGTCTGGTCTGTCTTTAGTTCCAATGCCTGGTAAAATAATGTAGAGAGACCTTGAAGCAAATAGAGTGTGGTAAGACCAGCTTGGGTGTTTCCAATGTCTTTTATGTTAGATGGGAGGGTTGGAGGCAAACATAGGTTGTCTTGACTTTCTTTAGTTCCAACTCATTGTACAATGGTGTAAAGGGAGACCTTGGGACAAATCTGACCTGAACATGGGGCAAATCTGGTCAGACCAACTTTGGTGTTTCCATTGGTTTTGCCTATTGAGTTTGAGAACCACTGCCTACTATGTTAGGTGCAATGGGAGGGTTGGAGGCAAACATAGGCTGTCTGGTCTGTCTTTTGTTCCAACACATAGTCCAGTGGTGTGGAGGGAGAAAGTGGGGCAAATCCAGTGAGACCAACTTGTTTTTGTTGGTTTTAACTATGGAAATTGGAAACCATTGTCTACTATGTTAGAAGGTATAGGATGGTTGGAGGAAAACATGGTGTGTCTGGCCTGTCTTTAGTTCCAACGCATAGTCCCATGGTGTAGAGGGACAACTTGAGGCAAATCCGGGGAGACCAACTCAGGCGTTTGCATTGGTTTTGCCTATGGAGTTTGGGAATCACTGGCTACTATGTTAGATGGAATAGTAGGGTTGCATGCAAACATTGTCTGGCCTGTCTTTAGTTCTTGGAAATGGTTCAATGATGTAGAAAAAGAACTTGAGTCAAATAAAATATGGTAAGATCAGCTTGGGGTTTTTCAGTTGTCTTTGTCTATGGGATTTGGGAACCAAGAGGAAAACCTTGTGGATGCTATGAGGTTAATAAAGAGTGAAAGACCATCTTGAGTGTTTCCTACTACCTTGCTCATGGAGGTTGGCAATCTAAATTGGGAAGCCATAACAAATGAGAGAGTACTAGCCTAAAGGACATTTTTTGGTTTCTTCTACAATGGTTTGGAAGAAGGAAACAAACATACCCTGTCTATCTGGATAGCCATTGGTGATTCCAGTGACCTTGCCAATGGTGGTAAGTAAAGTGAACAAAAAAGAGGGTGTGTTTGTGTGTGGACTGATTCGGTCCACCCACCGCCTTCACCGCTCTCGGTAACTTATGCATATGCACGGTTGGTGCCGGTAAGAAGACTTCAGCTGCTACCTTGAAATATCTTACATAGGAACTTGCTCATAGTTCCCCTTTAAATCTTTGTGCTACTGTACTGACACTTTGGGAGTTCCAGATTAGGGCTGTAGCCCTTTGTACATGCAGAATGTGTGAACGCCCCCTTAGGTGCCAGAGTGCCATAGATTGTAAAATGTTACCGGCCACCTTGTAAACGTTTGCAGCTGCTCGGGCACTGCCAGGTGACTCTATGCCACTCAATGCCGCCTTTTTGGTTCATTAAAACTCTGCGGGCGAAACTGTTTAATTGTCCCTTAATTTTTGCCAGTCAGTTAAGATGTGACTACAGACAGTTCCTCCTAGTGTGAACCCGTAGCCGCCTATTACTAAGCCAAATAACTCCAGAATAAATAGTCATCTCACTCTCACTAATTAGACCCTGAAGCATTTAGGTCTGAAATATGAATTAAGATCTGAAATGTCACGCCAGGCAATTACGCTGCCGAGGCTACGACGGCGCGCCGAGTTTACCCTACCACAAGCAACACCATTCATTTCTGACGTTTCCAACAGTGTTCATTTAGGAAACATTTCCTCCAGTGTATCAAACACGACTTCATGTTATTTCACTGCTAATTCCCCACATTATTATCTGTTCCCGCACTGAAAATTAATTTGAGCATCATCGGGTAACGATAATTTACATTGTGTCTCATGCTCCATTCACATAGAGAGTTCTATGCACAGTAGCCCCCCGGGTTTAAAAAAAATATATATTTTTTTTTATTTTTCTCCTTTGCTGTAAAGAGGCGCAATATACCTAATGGTTACATCTAGAGATGAGTGAACCGAACCTGCCAAACCCAGATTTGTTTCGAACTTTCCAAAAAATCCGTTTGTTACCAAATCAAACTTTCTGCAAAGTTCGGAGGGGTTTGGCTCATGTAAAAAAAAAACAAAAAAACAAACAAACATATTCTCATCTGTCCACGATCCCCCGATGTCTCCTGGTGGCTCTCTGGTCCTGTCCTGGCATCTTCTATGGTGAAGGCTAACGTTCTATAACACAATCTCTAGAATTTAACTGCAACAACAATGGGTCCCTGTTGACTTCCCCTAGGCCTTCTTATTCAGTGTTGGCCACACATCAACCTATGGACAGTGTTGACTTCACACTATTCCTCAGCTGTATACAAAACTAACTGAATCCTAAGCTTAGAAGAAGTGCTCATTGCCTCTAGGCTTTACCGATCACATTTTTATTCCGTCCTCTAAGTCTTAAAACTCAGACTGATGGTTGCAGTTCACTTCTTTGAACCTCCCAAAACACCCAACATCCTTCCATAGCTGAGCAGTAGCCTACCCTAAGTTTGGATGAAGAACCTTCTAACCCGTCTTGGCACCCTCTTGTAGGATGTAGGCAACCGATGTAGGACCACAAGTCTTACCCACAGACCTTCTGCCTTCAGCAACGTCGGTACTGCTGTAGATGCACCTGGCCCTTGTTATGGGGTCTATTGACCCCTCCGTCACATAAGAAGGTATAATATAAATGGCGTGAATCCTGTAATTGATCCAGCCCTGTAGTCTAGAAGCTAAGAAGATTTGCACTGCCCACCGGCTCCGTGGTGCCCCAGGTAGCTGACTGTCCCAGCATTACAATATGTAGCTGTATTTTTTCTATGGGGGGGAGGGGGGTGGACCGCTCCTTCACTTTGGCCATCAATCTCGGTAATGAAATGTCAGTCGTCTATTAGCCTTGCAGTATTTATGAACTATCCCTTACTCCCATCTGCCATTATCCTGGTTAACATTTAGCCGGACCTCCGAGGGTTGAGACAACCATCTGTTCCATCAAATCCACAGAAATGCAGACAGATCTTTCGTTCCCCCTATAAGACTGACAGTTTTGACAGATGGAATTATGTTAAGGTGAAGACTCCAGATCACACACTATAATTTATCGGGTTATTTATTTTACCAGGAGACTTAATAATTTCTTTCGACACTTTCTTCTTCGTCTTCTAACATTGGCCAAGGAGACCTCTCATTGACCTTCTGGAGAACCTGTGCCGACTCCCCGTCCTTTCTCATTAACCCCGCCTGCCATCAATTTCCCTTTGGATCTTCTAGAATCTTTCCATTCTTATTCTTTATAGTTTTTTTTGGTCGTCTTTGTGCTTCGTGACCGCCCATCATCTGCACTCAACTAATCAGATATACAGTATATAATCATCCTGTAGTATATCAAAACCACCTACATTCTCCATGGTATGTTAATGCTGAATATGGATGTAGAACATGCTTGACAGAGTGTGAAAATTGCTGTTTACGTGCATGTAAACCCCTCTGGTGCTCCAACCTGTGCTGCAGAACAAGCATTGCTTTAAGATATTAAAGATCTCCTATGTTCATTCCGCTAGACTACCTTAACTATGTCAGCTGCTTATGCTTCTTGCATGGTTGGCCCCAAACTCTTGGTGGTCTAGTGATCCCTTTCTACCATGCCAGTGTGGAGGAAGTAAATGCAGCTCAGTTCCCCCCTAAGGCTTAGTCAGCCACCTTAGGTCACATGGGACAAAACTCCAACAGAGACTAAAGTTCTACAGTCCTAACTCAAGAGGTTCTGTATATAGGTATAGGTTATGTATGTGTCTAAGAGGACCACATCTTCTAGTTTCCCAGTCAGAGAGTGCCAGCGTCTCAGAGAGACATTTTGTCTTCTAGCAGACAATGAGAAGGTATACATGAGCCTTGCTGCATTCTAGGACTTGTTAGGCTTCAGGCCAGGCCTGGTCATCAATTTAGGTAAAGCGGCTACAAAGAATTGCCTGCAGCCCACAGTGAACCAACCAGTTTGTATCCTGATACCTCCACCCGGGGAACTGTGAGTACTAAAGCAACAAAGAGACTGGGAGAAGGTCGAGAACACATACAACACACATCAGCCTAACGTCAGGAAGTTCCCTTAGCCTTGCCAAAGTAATTTTTTTTTATAGCTATGCAGGTTTCATTTTGTCTGCTTCACAGAAAACATAGGGGGACATGTATCATTTGGCGTACCTTTGATTTTCAGCGGAAAGTGCCGTTTTGCAAATATTTTATTTGCAAAACGGCCATTTTGCGAATAAAATATTCGCAAAACGGCACTTTCTGGCGGGTGTGGAGGGGGCGGAATGGCTCCGCGGAGTCCGCGCAATTCATTTTCTTTTTCTGTTAAAGTTACGCCGAAAAGCTACTCCAGTCCTCAGCTGGCGTAGGTTTTCGGCTGTGCGCACCAGCGCGCACGGGATTTATGTACAAGCAGTCCGCCTCTACATAAATCTCCGTAGCGCCGGAGCTGCGGGGGCATTTTTAAGTCCGGCGCAGAAAACACCGAACTTAATAAATGTCCCCCATAGTCCTTTTGTTTTTTCCTCTGTCCTTTCTTACCCTAACAGGGTTTTCCAACTATAGCACATGAAGTTGCATTGCCAGGCTACTCACTGGGGTCCATGTGGGTCCATGACCCCCAAGGATCTTCAGAATGAAAAGGTTGGCATGCCATTGTCTAGTAGTTATGGCTAAAGTTGAGTGAAGACTAGTGTTGAGCGAGCATGCTTGGTCGAGCATAGTGCTTGACTGAGCATTGGGGTGCTCGATGGAGCTCTTTGTTCACTTTGGGTAAAAGTAGCCATACACCTCCAATAACTGTTATCAGTTATATCTCCAGTCTGTCGCAGTAACGTATTGCATTTTTTTTGTTATTTTTGTATATTTTGTCTCTTGAAGTGATATATAAACAAAACTTTAAATGAAAAATTGTAATAGGTGAACTGAACAGGGGGCACCAGGTTAAATGCTCGATTCTCCCTTTGATTTCAATGGAGTTCGTTACGAACACTCAAGCATTGAAGTGCTCACTCAACATTAGCGAACACCCTAAAATTGGTTTTGGGAAAATTATATTTATGACCGATTTGTATTTGATTGCACTGCCAAGTGTGTAGCCCAGTACCTGTACTAATAATTGCAAGTAGCAATGAATGGAGTATTGCTGCTTAAAGGGGAAGTCAGGCCAGACCCATTTTTTAGCAAGTGCTGGGGAGGATAAAAGAAATAACATGGTCCTACCTTCCCCGCTCCAGCACTGGTGGCCACATACCGACGCTCCAGTCCCCGGACGCTTGGTCTGAGCGGTGACCCGTGTCATGACATGTGAGGTCTGCTTAGCCAGTCAGTGGCTGAGGCGGGACCCCACTATGGCTGCTGACTGGTTGAGCAGACCTCATACACCAGGACCCAGTTCCCTGCTAAGACCAAAAAGTGTTTGGGGTCCTGGGGACCGGAGCAGTGGTAATCAGCCATCAGGGCTTGAGTGGGGGAGGTAAGAGCATGTTATTTCTTTTATCCCCCCCCCCCCCCCAGCACTTGCTAAAAAATGGGTCTGGCTGGACTTCTCCTTTAACTCTTGGTGGAAGTACAGTACATGCCTTATTATGTAATGCATCATGTCTTCCTATATGTAGATGCCTCTAGAGAGAACCTATTGGCATTGATTTCTGTGTCTATACTGTAGCTGGTCCCCAATGTCTTCATTAGAGATTTTCCTTTAATTTCTATTCTGACAGGTCATTCCTGATAATCTCCCTTTCTCTTTTATACCTGATGACATTTTTCATAATAATATCATATTTTTTCTCATTGACTTGTCAGTGGATGACCTTTCTCTCCATTGTCTATGCTGAATGTTAATGAATGCCCGTCCATCCGTCTCATGCTGTCCATCTACAATGGGTATCCATGGTCCAAAATTTTATAAAAGGGCAATTCTAAGCCCCCCACGTAGTCTTATATAACGTGTATCTTTCTTAGCCAACAGGACCAATTGTCTTGTCTGTATCTCCTCTAGGTGGTCACTTGGGGGCATAGAGTGGTTGGTGTCTAACACAATTAGCTTAAACAGGACTTGACATTTCTGTAAAGGGGCATATGCTCGAAAAAGTCAGGAGTTCATCATTAAACCAGAAAGGATAGAAAAGAAATAGAAGGAAGAATTTATTAATTTTGACATATAATGTCTGTTACAAGTTCAATAGCAGTGAAGACGACCCAATCAATGATATCCATAGCACTTAGTAGGACATATGGGCAATGGTTGTTCTGATGGGACAACGGGCCTAATGGGGAGGCCCATGACGAAGAACTAGTAAGCCTGTAGTTTAGATGTCTCATTCCTCATTTCTGTTGCCCAGACCACTGTAAGTTAGGTTTCTGATGTACAGCAGTACAACAGTCTTGGTTGTTGCAGTTCTCAAAAGGCACAGAATCTTAGTGGCTATTCCTTCACAAGGTTGCTTTGTTTCTTGATTGTCACCAGGGATATGATAGTAGACTCATTTATGACACTCAAAGGCCCAACTCCGATCCACCTTGCAAGGGGAGAGCCAGGACTAAAATTGACCCACCCCTTCAATGGTTTACCTGAGCCAGCTTTACAGGGCTGTCCTACCTTGGTCTACCTCCCAGACCCTCTCGGACTAGGCCACTGGTCTAACTTCTCAAGCCCCATCACAGATCCCACTGTAGATATTCACCGGTCCACCAGGACTAGGAACTACCCCTATGTTCTCCATACAGGACCTACTTGTAGCCCTAAATGTAAGCCCTTCAATACTTGCCTTCTACAGGTTACAAATACTGGGCTGCCTTTGTCCTACCTCCCCAATGGACTCCCCAAACTCCCCAGGGGTCTACTCCCTCACAGTGGCAGCTCACATGGCAAGGACCAAGTTCACTATCACTCCTTTAGCCGCTTTAGCATAGTTGACCCTTTTGGCTAGCTTGAGATCAGTCAGTGCCATGTCTCCTGGCCTCCAACACACCAGAACCCTTTCAGCTCCCTTCTCTCTACTCTCCTACAAAGAAGCAAGCCACTTTACACAGTATAGGAGAACTATTACCATCTCTCTCAAGACTGTTTCTTTTCACACCCACCTTACCACCAAAAGCCTAGCCCCTCAGCAGGGTGGCACAATGGCCCAACATCACCAAGCATGTGTTCTTGCCAGTGATCAACCCCCTTACGTCCTGGCAGCCCAGGAGACCTTCACCCTTTTGTCAACTACTACAAAAGAGGGGGCCCACATCACCTATCAAAACACATAATATTCAATATTCAATATTTATGTTTGTCTATGTGTATACTGTATAGTCTCACAATATGTGCAGTTTTGAAGCCCCGATGTGCATAATAATAGCAGGACTAGCATTTTTTCCCAGTCTTAAGTATTCCAAACAGATTTATTTTATACCCGTCCCTATAAATAGGCCGCAAATCATGAGTAATCGGAGAACCCTACATGTTTCCAAATTTACTCTCCGTCTGTAATCAAAACTTAACAACCCTATGCATTACTCAGGCGTACTTTCATCTGACATCTGGGTCCATTGGAAGGGCTGGAAATACGCGACGCTTTCTCAAGATCGATGGTCCTCGCATTAATTCCTTCTCAAAGAAGAACACAGCGCGGTAAATACGGCAGAAACAAATTCATTTTGGGGAATTGGGGTCAGAGCCATTTTTAGGAAGGCTGTTACCGGTCTACACGCCGAGCTTCTCACGTCTTCTCGAGGACGGGTTGGGTCTGATATATTTCATCTCGATATAATTACACTTTAATTGTCTATTGTCTGAAAGGAAAGTAATTACTGCCCGAAAATGAGTTCCACATCTTATCTTCTAGAGTTTATCTGGGGCTTCTTTGTTATTCCGCTGCCATGCGATGACCATTGTTACCGATATTATACAATTCCGGATGTCAAGTGTTAGATAAACTAAATCATTAAATTCCCATAATCCAACGTGCCACAATGATAGATTACTGGACCTTTCAGACTTGGTGACTAATAACATAGTAAATCGCGTCTCGCCTAGAGATCACCACCTATTAATCTAGTTATCTCTGATAGGCAGGTTTGGGGTGGGGTGGAAGGGGTTAAACGTCTGAGCACCCTGTATTGTAATATACTAATAAACTATTGTATATAGCACTGCTGCCATGTCCTCGCTGAGTCAATGGACAGCTGACGTGGTCACTTCCCTGGCTGTCAATTGTAAAGGGAGGTGCAGGCATCAGTGTTGACCCAGGAGGAGCATGAGCATGCTGAAAAATTGCATGGCGACTGGTAGTAGAGGGAGGCCAGTGTTTGGCATCAACTGGGAACCAGTGGTGTAGCTACCATAAAGACAGACCATGCCACTGCTTCCGGGCCTTGCACTAAGGGGGTTTGCTGGCCCCTGTCCCTTTAACTGTGAGTGTTAAGGATGACAGAGTAAAAAGTCATTGGCTTCTTGAACAGTCAGTCTCTTTTGTGCCTGGAGGCAGCATTGTACCTCTAGCCACAAGAGACCCCCCCTCCCCCATACACATACTTACCTGGCCTGGTGCATTCTCTCAGAATTCCTTCTCTGAAAGAAGGAGAACTGTGCCGGGCCAGGTAAGTTGTGTGTGTGTGTGTGTGTGGGGGGGGGGGGGGGGGGGGTGAGAGTGGGATACAGGATTTATTGGGGAATATACATTTTGTTACTATAGGGCCCGGTGAATCCTGGCTACGCCCCTGCTGTGAACCATTTTGGGTACCTTGATCACTTGGTGTGGCCTATGAAATGGAGTGGGCCTGAGTCTGCCTGTTGCGGTCCTATCTATCATTAGGCTGAGGCCACATAAAGTGGTTAATAAGGATTTGCAAACTTGTCCACCCATTATGGTATGTAACCCATCCCTTGGTAGACCAGTGGCCCATGTATTACTATGGCTACCACTCTATTACTCTCCTTTAACCAATGCAGGCTCTTGTAGTGTTCCAGCGCAGCTGCAGTATGAAGGGTTAACTATTACACAGTTTTGTCTACTGTTTGATCAATCAGAGTTGCAGGTGCCACACACAGCTTTCAGCCAACTACACGTCTTCCCTCTCCTCTTTCCTGTATAGCCCCATCAATGGGAAGTTAGACCCGGACACCAATATAAAAAGCTCAGCTAGTTCCTGGTGGGGGGTCTTTGGTCTGTAGTTGGTTGGAGGGAGGGAGACACAGCCAAGAGAGATTTTTTTTATGAGAGAGACTTTCCTCAAGATGCAGTGCTAAACCCATAGGAAGGGTAAAAGTCCTTTAGGGAACACCTTGTCCACGCCAGCATTCATGTAATAACATACAGAGAGGAAGGATTAAGTTAGGCCCTGCCCCCTATTCCTGGCCAAATTCACTAAGAGAAACAGATGGCTAATCTCACGGAGACCAGTCAAACAATAACACTGCCGGTTGCTAGTTAAAGCGCTCAATGCAGGGAAATCCTAGGTGCATTGATCCCTGGGAAACATGGATATGCAAAAAAAAGAGCCCGTGGAGCCTCATTTAAGAGTCTTGAAACACAGGATTAGCCAGATATCCCTCACAGCTAAGGGGTGGCTCCAGTATGGAAACCACCATATTAAGTGGCCCTATAAGTCAATGTAATGGCAAGGGAAAAACAAAGGCTAGGTAACCATCCACAGACAGCTGTTTCGGGGTGTTTTCCAGGAAGCCATGCACCTAGGATTTCACTGCATTGAGCGCTTTCACTAGCAGCTGGCAATGTTATCGTTTGGCTGGTCTTCCTGAGATCAGTGATCTGTTTCTCTTATGGCTTTACTAGGCATTGCTCCCACCTAACCAGAATCCTGCTCCACACTGATGAGGGACAACACCCCAAAACAGCTGTCTGTGGATGGATACCTGGCCTTGGTTTTTCCCTTGTCATTACATTGACTTACAGGGCCACTTAACATGGTGGTTTTGGTGGTTTCCTTACAGGAGCCACCCCTTGGCTGGGTCCTTCCCAGAGGGATATCTGGCTAGTCCTGTGTTTCGAAACTCTTAAATTAGGCTCCACGGGCTCTTTTTTTTTCTTCCTAATTCAGCATACCAAAACTACATCTGCTTCTATCAGGTGTAGATTTGGATCATGATTTACAGTGTAAATCATGATAAAGGGTTGACCCCTCACCACCACCACCATCGGGTCAGTGGGAGATATGGCAGGGCTACGCCAGGGAGAAGGGGCTAGTCTGTGCCCCTGTGCCTGTAAGTTTAATAAATGTCGCCAAAGCGATGGACCTGGTGGTGCATTAGCTTTACGATACCGGCCACATTACACCGCGAATACTGTACATTGAGCTTCTATCAGTTACTATCCCTTTTTATATTCCATAATAACACGATCATATTTTATTTTATTTCACCCATGAAAACCAAAATGTGCAATGAAATCTTCACAGGAGGCGTCTTCCTGCGATGGTTATAAATGTTAATGATCAGTAAGTGTTCCCAGATGTCCCGTGACAGATCCGTTCAGCAGCTACATTTAACTTCATTACATGACATGACACATGCTCCCTCTATTAGGCCGCATAACACATGTGTGCCCGACCCTCAATAGTATTTCTAGTTATTTATAGCTTCTGCCTTCATGTGTTTCGTGTATTCGGCCAAAAAAAATCAAAAGATGTGACGTAAGGGCTTAGGAAAAATATTTTTCTAAGGCTGGGGCTATATGGAAACTTTGGTCATGTGATATGAACGCTGCCGTGTTACATTGTGTGCATCCAATGATTGTTAACATGCAACATAATGCGCCCATTGACGTCTGACTGCAACCTGCTTGTGACATCACTACAATTTTTTTTTTAAGGAAAACTCCCCCCCCCCAAAAAAAACAAAACAAAACAACAACAACTTTTACTATGATTTCTTTAAAAACATTATTTCACCCCATCGTCACATTTTGGATATCTTGTCCTTAAAGGGGTAAAAAAGTTTTCGCATCAACTAGTGTCAGAAAGTATTCCTGTACATATTGGCTGCTGTATGTCCTGCAGGAAATGGTCTTCCCAGTCTGACACAGTGCTCTCTGCTGCCACCTCTGTCCATGTCAGGAACTGCCCAGAGCAGCAGCAAATCCCCATAGAAGACCTCTCTTGCTCTGGACAGTTCCTGACATGGAGAGAGGCAGGGGCCTAGCTAGGAACTGACTGCACGGGACCCCATGAATCCTGCACGTCCCCTAAACATACTCATATGGCCGGCACAGCTCCCTAGTTGTCCACTGTGCTGTGTGGCTTCGTGGTTGGCTGTCCGGAGGGGGGCTTTGGGGTGGGTGGTTTCTGGTGGCAGCCGATGTGCTTTGGTTCGCTATCCATGGGGGGGGGGGTCAGGGGGCGCTTGCTCTGTGCTCCTTGGGGGTGGGTGGCGGGTTAAGGGAATTTGTGGGCTGCTCTGCTCTGGTGCCTTGGTGAGGTGTAAGGTGCAGGGGGGGGGGGGGGATGCGGACAGGACGCTCTCACAGGCTGTGAGCGGCCGCTCTGGGTCTTCCTGGAGCTCTTAGTCATTGCATCTGGGGGGGGGGGGGGGGGGGGGAGGGTTGGCCGTGTGTGGGGCCGCCTTGATCCTCTATGGCTGAAAGTCACTGCGCCAGTGTAGAGTTTTTGGTGTGGGCTGCCATGGAAGGAGGGACTGTAAGTGTTGTAGCACCATGGAGACAGGCTTTGCTGGGGGAAGGGGAGGGACGACAGGCCCCATAGCAGCTGCGTGGTCTGCCTCCATTGTAGCTACACCACTGGACAGGGAAGGCAGCAGAGAGCACTGTGTCGGACTGGAAAAAATACACCACTTCCTGCAGGACATACAGAAGCTGATAAGTACTGGAAGACTGTAGATTTTTAAACATAAGTAATTTATAAATCTCTATAACTTTCTGACACAGGTTGATTTCAAAAGTTTTTTTTTAAATTTGGAGTACCCCTTTAATCATAGCTGTGGAGAATATAGGAGCATATTCCAAATTTAGCTATGATGAAGTCACATGACAATAATCATAAATGTATGACATAAAGACATAGTTTTACATACATACCCTAGTAATGCTGTCAAAGGGGAGCGAGGGCTGAAGGAGTAGTTAAAGCATGGGCCCCAAGAATAAATCCCACTGGTGAGCTCCAGTCCTCCAGGCCAAATCAGTCATCATGGAGGAGCATGCTATGTGTATATGATGTATGACCTGGTTGTCACATGATGAATCAGAACATGTCATACCCATTCCCTCTTATACACTGGGAACTGATTAGTATTTTTCTGGTATATACATGAATAGGCGGCGAGTGATGGCTGACATGATGGATGAATAGCTATTAGACCGCACGCTGCGCCGCCGGGTCACTCAGCCACATTTCACCTCATTGTAATGTGTTAAAGCCGCAAAGAAGTCGTTCATCTGTTACATGTATGTTAACACGGGCTGTCATAATGTTTTATAATGGGAGCGCATACATTATAGCACCTGATCAGGAACTATTACAAGGGGGCAAAACCAGATTATAAGCGGGAAGGGTTCATTGAAAGTATTCATGTTGGACTGAGTAATAATAATAATAATAATAATAATAATAATAATAATAATAAAAAACAATATACGATATATAATGATACTGATAGAAATACCAATACTACTACTAATAATAATAATAATATATCATATGTAATGATACTAATAATAATACTAATGGTATATGATATATAATGATACTACTACTAATAATAATAATAAACAATAATTATTATTTACACATTATATATTATTAGTATAATTATTATTATTATTATTATTATTATTATTATTATTATTATTATTATATATGATATATAATGATACTGATAATAATACTAATGGTATATGATATATAATGATACTACTACTAATAATAAATTATTATTATTATTTACACATTATATATTATTAGTATAATTATTATTATAATATATGATATATAATGATACTGATAATAATACTAATGGTATATGATATATAATGATACTACTACTACAACTAATTATTATTATTATTATTTATATAATTATTAATGAAATCTGATATATAATGCTAATAATAATAATATCTGTACTACTCTCCTATCACCTCTCTCTTTACTTCTTCTGTTTGCACGCTTCACCTACTCACAGCGCACTTTAGATGCCCTGGGGAAGGAAGTCACGTGGGAGCAAGACAGTATGGGTAGGAAGCAAGACAGTACCCAGCTAGCAGTTTCTTCTCAGTGATGCTACACAACGCTATGCAGTGTTAAACCCCTCTAGGAGAGGACAAGTCAGAGACAACCTCAACCCACGCGGTGGACTAGGAGAGTAACAGAGCCGGACAGTATCTCCTGAAAGCAGTAAGCTAGGAACTGATCCAGATAGAGCAAAGTTCAAAGTTACAGTACACCTAGGAACTCTATCTCGCAGCGCGGTTGTCAGCAGGGAACCCTCAGCATTCCGCTCATCACAGGTAACAAGGTCTGGGGCTTGTGTCACCCTCTAGGACAGTTCAGCCAAATCTAGTGGGCATAAGGTGGTGTGAAGACTAGCAAAAGGTCAATACACGAGCACAAGTGTTCTTCTTCTAAACACTATTCTACTTCATCCTCCAACATCCCGGCAGAGCACAGTACTACTTGGGTTGAGACTCCTCTCTGCTACTCTGTTTTTGCATCACTCCACAAGCTACTCAGTTGGCACGATTATATCTTACACTACATTCCTATCGCAGATCTGGTTGCTGTATGGTCAAGTATTTGTCTACAAGTATTATCAAGTGTATTATCCAGTGCTTCATCAAGAGAAATGTCATAATTGTGTATCCTGCTGCAAGCAAGTACCTTTTCTAGTAAAGACCAACTTATTTATGGTAAAGAGAGTCTGTGATCTTTCGCCTTACACTGACACAGTACACACCACAACCTTGGGACACTCCCCCTTTCTGTGGGTATCAGATCCAATAGTCCGGTAGGGTCACTACACCGCTCTGGCCATCCGTGATTACACTAGCCCAAGGGACCCTGTAGAGGCCCGTCAGGACACTGTCCACAGGGGAAGAAGGTACAACCGGTCATGTAAAATAAAAGCAGGCGTGCCCTCACACCTGTGTGCCCATCTGGCACTAGCGTCACAATATAACACCTCAAGGTCCGGCTGTATCTCAGCCAACCACCACCGAAGTGGAATCAAACCTCACCATCTAGCAAGTGACCGGCCGATCCTCTGACATAACATCACACTGGGGGTACACCACCACACTGAGCACTGGATTTACCCACAAATTACAACTTTAAAAGCCATAATAGTAAACATTTATTTGAACATATGATATTATAATTATAGTTTATTTTATAAACCGCTCAAAAAAATAATTTATGCATTCATGGCGGATGCGATGAATGATAGAGGATATGTTAGTACTTTGAGGTCTAATCCTCACCGATCCCTGGAATAAAAAAAAGGGCTGATTTTGTGTTGCAACCCATTCATTGTTCTTCTCTGCATAGTACTGCTCCTGACTCAGGATAGGTGGGGGTCCTAGACATCAAGACCAACCCCTCCTCCACCCCCTTCACCACCACCAGTGATCCCATACAATATATACTATAAATTGATGGAAATATTGTGTTGGAGATTGAGTCAGAATTCCATACCATTGGGGCCCATTATGTGCTAGAACCAGGCTCCACCAGTCCATCTAACCCTATAAGTGGTGACACATCCATTTACTGGTTTCCATAGAGTGTCGACTATAGATAGGACCTCATTGTCCAGACGTATCAGGACTGATACAAAGTAAGATAAAGCACAAAACTATCCATCCTATTAGAGGATAAGTGACGTGAATAGAGGTCGTATTTAAAGGATATGTATAAGAATAGACAAGACTCGAGCTCGGAGAAGACATTGACGTCCCTCTTCCCTTAGAGAATGCGTTCACAGTCTATTTGCCTACGCTGACTGTAATTTCGGTCCCCCTGCCATCCATTGTTGACAATAGCCTATCGGCTTGTGATACATTAACTTGTCAGCTACAAGGAGGGGGGAAGCTAGTAAGGCAGTTCGCTTGTCACAAGCCATCAAGAGGCCTATTCTTCAGCATTTTTCCAGAAGGGACCATGAAATCAGTCTTGTCTAAATGATTAGACAACATCTTTTATAAGGCCAGAAAGCGGGATTGAGATTTCAACTTTCTTCTGTTGATCAAAGTCAAAGAATAACACGATCTCCCCGGAACCTGCTGCAGACAGTCACAGGCGTTTACATTCGAGACAGAACACGTCAATTATCATGGATGAAATTTCGACATTAATCAGAATGGAGACCTTAGTTCTGGCTTCCCAGCAATTGCGAGGGAATTTTGTCAAGATACAAAAAGTTCTAAAAAATTTTTCCAAAAAGTTCCATGGGGTTAGTTTCCAAAAAGTTCCAGTTTCATACAAAGTCGGTATTATTCCTATATTGTATGGAATCGTACAATACAGTAAACTGAGTGGGGGCTGGTGGTGAAGTCTGATAAATGGAATCAGAAATACTAATACTATTTTAGCAGTTTAGACTGTAGTTAGTGAAATTTTAAGTTTTCAAAGTGTTTGTTACTTTAGAGAGAATTTATATGTAAGGTGAGGGGGGCTACTGGGAGAGGAGGCCTCTCTAACTATGCTAGGTCCTCTGTTGGAGGGAATAAGAAGAATAACCTGTACTCATGGCTATGAAGTTTCGTCTAATGCTAAGGGAGATCACACAGTGCCAGATCCAGTAGTACAGGCCCCAGGTTTGCACGACTGGGCAGAGCTAGCTTCCCAAATTATACTGAGGAAAACCATGTCAGCGGGGTACCTTGGCTAATCGCACTTCTCCAACTGCTTCAGAAATAGTCCTTGTTTAGACTTACAGGACCTTAAGATACTTGAGAGCGATTATTGCCCACAATGTGAACAGGAGAAATACTCACACGCCGGAGCAAGGGGGGAGGGAGCTGTCTCTGCCTCCGGCCAAGAGTGATTGGTTGCCAATTTTGCCAATGGCTCTTCACCCTGTCAATCACAGCACTTGCAGTCAAAAAGACATTTTCAGCACCCAGGAAACCTTTTCGGCCTCCGGGTACTGCAAAAGATGCAGTCTCAGGGTGTCGGCCCCCATAGAAGTGGCGTAGTCAGCCATCAGGCTGCTCAGCTAATCACAGGACGGGATCGCCACAGCATGTGATTGGCTGAGTGGCCTGTCAGCTGACAGGCCGCTCAGACACTGCTGCCGCTGGGACCAGGAAGCTGTGGAGCGGGGAGCGGGGAGAGGTAAGGTATCAGTTGTTTGGGCAGTTGTCAGCTGCCGGCCGTGCATTTTAGGTCCAAGCCTAAACCAATAGTTGTTTCTTTTACACAGAGCGATAATCGGCTGAATTGGCCCGATTCGGCCAATTATCACTCCATGTAACAGGGCCCTTAGACTCCACCTCCTGGTTAACCCTACCCCCGCCTCCACAACTCCTCATCAGCAGTAGGCCTCGTGTCAATGATCTCTGCTACATCGGTAGATTGCTGAAGTTATAGACTTATATATGTACACAGAAATACTTGTCTTTTTCCAGTGCATTGACTGCATTACATAAGTGCAGTTATCAGTCGCCAGTCAGCTGTGATGTTCCACATTACAACATATCACCCGATTCACATCTGGGACGATAAACGTGATTAATCTTCCTAATTACACTAATCTTTATTGATAATAATTATCCCATTAGCGAAGCTGAAGGCAATTATTATTTAGATGGAAATAGCGGAACGTGAATATTCCCAGCTCATATCTTCAAGGTGGAAATGCTGGTGGTGTAAAATTCTTGCAGTTCAGGTTTTTCTTCTCAAGGCTTTTGGGTAAGATGACATAGACCGAGGAAAGAACACAAGCAGGGGGAGGGTAAAAAGGTTTGTAGTTGGCTAATTGTTAGTCCTATGTCTGATAGCAGAGACAGGAGAATGGTAATCCTATGGCTGGTAGCAGAATCAGGTTCTATGTACACTCCAAGGCTCTGCAGACCGTATAAGTATTTACAGTGCAGTTACATCCAGTGACTCAGAGGGGGTGTCCTCTCTGAGTAAATTACAGGGGGCGTCCTCTCTGAGTGAATTACAGGGGGCGTCTTCTTTGATCAGAGTCACTCACTTTTCCTTTTCTTCCTTATCTTTCTGGGCCATCATCGGGACTTCTTCTAGCCACAAGTCACCCCCGAAGAATCTTCCAGACATTTTAGGCTCCTCACTCATGCACCATCATCATCCTTCATACGTGTACTGCCCCCTCTGTGCCGCCATATAGTACCTCTGTCTGTGTATCTATAGTATGCCTATCTGTATACTTACACCATCCTTCCGCCAGTTATTCTCCCTGGTAGGTAGCTGTAGGTAAGCCCCCCCAGTATGTAGTATTCACCCAGCACTAAGCCCCCCCAATGTTGTAGGTATCCCATTGCTTCCCCAGTGGATATCATCTGTTAGGTATCCCCCTAGTAAACCCCCCTCCCCAGTAGATAGTGTCCTACATGGTAGGCATCCCCCCTAATACCCCCGGTAGATAGTTTCTCCCATGGTAGGCATCTTTCCTAGTAACCCCTCTGAGTACACAGTGTCCCCTATGGTAAGAATCTTCCCTAGTAACCCCTCCAAGTAGATAGTGTCCCCCATGGTAGGCATCTCCCCTAGTACCCCACCTTTCCCGGTAGATAGTGTCCCCCATGATATTGCCATGGATGATGACATTTTTGGTATTGCCGGATGATGACAATGATAAGAAAATAATAAAAGTTATACTTACTTGTCCAGGCTCCTGTTTTTTTTTCCTCATCACCGAAGCCACTTCTGAAGCTATCTCTGAAGTGACAGGCAGCTCAGCTTATCACTGGCCGCAGCGCTGTCCCATCTCAGTCAGTGATTGGCTGAGAGGCCTGTCACTTCAGAGAACGCTTCAGAAGCTTCAGCGTCAGCTGCGGGAGCCTGGACATGTAAGTATAACTTCATTATTTTCTATATAAAGCAAGGATCTAATGACTTGTGGTTCAGGCAGCACGAAAGTGATGACAGGTTCCCTTTAAGATACATAGAGGTGCGTTCGGAAAAGACAATCAAAATAAACCTGTCTTCACAATACACAATCACAGGACATTCTAATGTTTTCGCCACTACACACCCAACTTTTTCATTTCTTTGAGGTAAACCATTCACTACGAGACGACATTGTTTTTTCCGTAGGTTTCAGCTGTCAGTCAGGAGACCTGTCTGGGGCTGATGGCTTGCTACAGCACGTCACTAAAAAAAACCTTCCATTCAAGCCAATTTTTGTGTCTCAAAATCAATGCCCCCCGACAGCTCCAAGGCAGGTGCAAAGGCAGAAATAATGCAGCTTGTGTTAAAGAATACAGGGATCCTTCTCCGTCTCACATTCTCCTACCTCAGCTGGATGCCCTGCATGCTGTAATTACTCGCCATGTTTTCCCATAGAACTTCCTTTAAATAGATCTAAGAGCACATTGCCCATGAAACCCATGGGCAGAGAATACAGCGGGCGTACAGAAAGCTCCACCAACGCTTCTCTAAGAGCTCCCGAAATATAACAATTACATCAAATTAGCAAGAAGCAGACAAGCTCCAGAATCTATATTTTCATGTCAAGCTGATTATTTATGGCTATATGTGTATACTTACTTACAGTTCTTAAAGGGAATGTGCCATCAGAAAATGTTTAAATCAAGTTTTTATGTTAAACATGTTTTTTTTTGTTTGTTTTTTTTTTCAAATTTTTGATTTAATTTTTTTTTTTGTGATCCCCCCCCCCCCCTCTAAATTTCCATTTTACTTTCAATATTTGAAAATAATCCTGAAACCTTGCAGTTTTCATTTTGGCCACTAGCTGAGATTTCCTGTTCTGTACATATCATTTACCAGCAGTAATCATCACAGACAAGAGCTCTATAGAGAATGAATAGAGACGCAGGTCACGTGCTGACCTGCGCCTTTATTTTAAAAAAAAAAGGAGTTGGGAGTTGATCTGTAGATGGCTGGGGGGCACGGAGGTTGGACCCAGCTTATCTCCTACTGGTGGATAGGGGAAAAGTACGTTTTATTAAGAAAACTCCTTTAGGGTACGTTCACACGTAGCGACTCGCAGCGGAAATCTTGCTGCGAGTTTTGGAGCGAGATCCACTACAAGTAAAGGTCCTGGCAGGTCCCTGTGTGGTCTGAAAGACCGCTGCAAGTACGTAATGCAGCCGCCCCCTTAACCCCTTTGACTGCTGCTTGGCCGCCCCGCTGTCTGTATAAAACTTGCAAAAATTTGTGAACATACCCTTAAGGCTATGTTCACACTACGTAAAAAAACACGACCGTATTTCATAACAACGTCCATATTTGTGCAAATACGGCCGTTGTTATGAAATACGTCCGTGTTTTTTTACGTAGTGTGAACCCAACAGAGAGCATTCAGCAATGGAGACCAACTGCCAACACTAATAGGTAACGATGAGCAAACATGTTTGTAAATGTTTCTACGAACATGACGCTAATTGTTCGTGTTTGCAATCACAAACAACTTGTTCGATGATCGGCCATATTTAAACCTGCGAACGTATGCAACTGCGTAATTTACACTTTGCACCTGATAATCCGTACGCATGTGCATAGACCGAAACATACGCTTCTACTGTACATTCTTTATTTGTTTGTGAATGTTCGGCGAACACGAACACAAACCGATCACGATAATTTCTTTTTTATATTCGTGCTCGGGATCCAAACCGAAGATCGGAATATTCGCTCATCGCTACTAATAGGACAAATCAGGAGACTGCAGTTGTACTAAACATGAACGACCACCTTAGCGGGTCATAACCAATGGCAACAGAATATCAAAACAAAGCAGACACGTGGAGGATTAGTGAGTCTATAGATCTCATACATACATCGATATGTTTTATTTAACATAATCATTAGTGTATCCATCAGTGTATACCGTTTCACCTTCGTGAAAAAACAAACAAAAAACCTTTAGAAATTTTTACCAGGCTTGGCATGCCCCATTGCTCATTCCAACTCCAGTGATATTATGAGAATAGAATACAATAGGTTACAATTTGAGGCTATGTTCACACTACGTAAAAGTACGGCCGTTGTTGCCGATGGCGCGGTGGAACAATGCCTGTTGTTCTATAGGATCCCGGCCGGAGCGTACGCACATCGTATCCGGCCGGCGCTCCGGCCGGGATCCCATACGCCGCCGCAAACAACTGACATGTCAGTTTTCTGCAGCCGGAATTCAGTGAATTCCGGCCGCAGAAAGACCTGTCAGTTCACACAGTGAAGTGAGCGGCTCCGGACGCTTGCTTCACTGTGGGCTATGGGAAGCTCTGATGCGGGCGCGCGCAGATGCGCCCGCATCGGAGCTCTGCGACTGAAAGATCATCTGGTCGGTACTTAAGTACCGGCCGAGATGATCCGGCAAGAGACCGGCCATTCCGTGACCCGGCCGGGGTCACGGAACGGCCGGTCTAATACGTAGTGTGAACATTGCCTTAATGTGGACCATGGGTCACAATTGTCCATGCTTTGTTGCAGATCTTCCATTATAGGGAGGGCGTAAGCGGGCGCAGTATAGCTGCAGCCCGGACATGAAGGGGTGGGCAATAGGGGGTTAACAGGGCTTAGGTTAGGTGAGCATGAGGGCAACGCATGGTCAGGCTGTGGGAAAAGGGGATGGAGTAGGGGGAGTGGGGATGCGGGCAGAGGCCAATAGGGGGGCAGGGGATAGCGTCGGGGAGGGGAGCAAGGATGAAGTATAAAGGCAGGGGGAGGGGTTTTCTGCTTACCAGCTCCTCTGTCCCGGACCTGAAGCGCCCGCCCGCCCGCCCTGTTTCTTGGTAGGTGGGTGGTTGGCTGATATTGTTTCATTATTGTCGCGGCAGCTGCGGAGGGGTGGTCGTGGATGGCACTGTGTGAGGAGGTGTTGGAGGTGAGATCTTGAAGGTGGCAATCCCCTCTCCTTTAGGTTGCAGGGAGATGGGGCATGGTTGGTGGTGCTTACCGCTTAGGCGGAGGAATATTTGTTATATGGGAAGCAGTATTGGGGCATATTTGCCAGCCCTGAGTCGGCGCGGTGCGACAGGGGGATCAATATTTTTCATACTGCTGCTGGGCCATCCATGACCTCCCTGATGGGTATGTTATTAGGTTGGGTGGGAGTTATCGGGGTTTAAATAGTTGGTATTATGTTTGACATGTTATTTATTGTTCAATAAAAGGCTGCTGTGGCCATTATTCCAACATTAGCAGGTGTCATGTCTTCTTTCAAGGTAAAGGGGAGGGTATGGGGAAGGGTAAGTTAAGATAATGGTGGGGATGTGTATTAAGGTTATCATTTTAGGTAACCCCCGTAATTTGCCCTGCCCCTAGTCATGTCCAATCAAAAAACTTCCATGGCCAGAAGGAAACTCACGCTAGGCTTATGTCATATTTCCCATATAGGACTGTCGATCACTGTGAAAGGTTATAATGGCAGCAGGGGCATACAGTAACTAGGCTTCATGGGGCCCCATAGCAAAAAAACAGTATGGGCCCCACGAATGATCTAGGGGGTAATGTATGTGAGAGCACCCTTCCCCTCCCCCCAACAGCGGTCAGAGTGACTCTTGGGCTCTTACAGCGCAACATCACACCCCACCACACCCATGGCACTGAAACACCATCCCTTTCCCCCCGGACGGCTCTCACACACCGCCCTTCCCACCTTCAGACCGGGTTCCGAATGTCCAGAGAGCACCGCTCTAACCACCACCCAGGTGGGGGGGGGGGGGCAGGGCGCGGAGGAGGGTAGTCTACAAAAGCCACCCTAAGGGAAAGGGATGGTCTCTGAGTACCGATGGCGGGGGGGGGGGGGGGGTTGAAGTTGCACTGTGAGAACCTGAGAGCTACTCTCAGTGAGGCCTGGGGGAGGGGGGGGGGGTTGCCCATATGTGCGAGCCGAACTGAAAACTATTACCATGGAGGGCACATGCCCCATAGCAGCTGCATGGCCTGCCTCCATGGTAGCTAAGCCACTGAATGGCGCCATATTGGTTATTATCAATAAAGCTTTCCCAGGAACACATTTAACTAATAGAGGAATAACCCAAATTTTTACCAACTTGAAAGAAGAGAACGACTCTAAGCTTAGCGTTTATTGAGTGTCTGATTTTATTTGAAAGGGAAATTCTCCTTAAAATAACCTTTATATTTGTAATTGGAGCAAAATTAAATCCAATGATTGTATTTTATGGAATGTAATTATTGCCTCCGCCATCGTATCATCTGGGCCATGAACACAAGTGGAATTTCTACTGGAAAATAATCAGTCCCTAAAACAAATAAAAAGTCATCTTATTTATGTCACTCCAAAGTCCCCATTGCCAAGTCATCTACTGAAGCCTATCCCCGGCCTATTACACAGCCAACAGATGTGACCGGCCTTTGTCATCAGCAGCTGGGTTCTCCGTCTCTCTCTGGGTTTTTTCCCAATTCCATAGCTTTAAATAGATTTTCTGTGAAATCTTACTGATTCCTCAGTCAGTCGGTTGCCATTCAGCTTTTCTTCTTCTCCTCCGCCTGCACAATGTCAGTCTAGCTCTGCACAGCTGAGCTCATTGTAATACCGACCTGCCCAACAACTATAGTCTTCTAAATAACAATATCTGTCTCAGATTCCTCAGATTAAGGCTTTCTATGCTCTAAGCTTGGAAATACTCATACATATTTGTACTGCTTCCAGCATATTACATAATTCACTAAGAGGGTGTAACATCTGTGCCAAAACTGATTAGGCATTGACTAACCAAGACACGGAGTCCTATTCTTCACTGTTATTGTCCTCATAGAGCTCTGTAGAAAGTTTGTTTCTCATTAGGGAGACTGCTAGTCTCATTAGGGAGACTGACATATCAGCAATGCTTCCTGGGAAAATATATGTAAATTAGCTTTCCTCCAAGGAAGAAGACTGTCTCACTGATGCCACCTAGAGGTAAGGGACAAATTACACAGCCCATCCCTACATGATACAAGTGCCAATCACTTAGATCAGATTCTATAACATAACTCGGTATCTTCCGTAATAGTGTTAAGTGAGTATGAGCATCGAGGTGCTTAATGAAGTTTGATGCTCAGTTGCGCAAATATTTAAACAATTTCGGCACTCCCAGCATCATCATTTATCATGATGCCAGGAGCTCCAAAACTGTATAAATACTAACTCTAATTTTCGTAAAAAAAAATTCTAAAAAAATGTTCGATTTAAGTAACGTGCACTTGAGCATTTTAGCGTTTGCTTGATACTATACAATAGTTATTTGTTAGTAGTCACTCATCACCCGCATTTTCCCCCTTTATAACATGTCAATCGCTGTGTAAAAGGGATCCAAGTCAATCCATCCAACCCATCAAGTAGAATTCAAGACACCACCACACTTTCTCAAGAAACATTGCCTACAGGACCCTCTAATTTGAAGCCTTGGAACAATGACCCCCAACCAACTGTACTACAGACAAGGGTCAAGAACTACAAAATACCTTGACCTAAAGGCTTGTTACCTATAAGGGAGGTTAGAAAACCACTTTTTCCCTTCGTAAATAGAGCTAACTTGAAACTACTGCAAGTTATGAGATATGGGCTTTCTGAGTAAGTTACTGACTGAGGGAGACGAGGCATAGAGAGTAGAGTGGGTCAGAATAGCCAAAAGTCAATAACAAGAAGACAGTGGGAGCCTGGAAGAAACACTAGAACCAAGAAACACTAGAACCAAGGTTGATCCCATACAGACAGATCATACAACTGCTATGGGCAAAGAGGAGGCTCAGGCCTGGTTGGTCCCATTCCTATTTTCTCCAGAGAACTGTGTTGACAGCAAATTTAAGGTTGGGGGTATTACCCTAAGGGTGACATAACGCAAAGGGGTAAAATCAGATACCACAACTGGAGGTCCATTTAGATTTTTGCTGTGAGGCCTGAATTTTTCTATGTACCTCTGGTACCAGGGGTAGATCCGAAGGGCAAGGTCCTGTCTAGTAGTTGCCCTCATGACACTTCAGAAAAATCTGTCAGGATTTCTTATCAGGTAAAACAGATAGATTTCCTGACCATAGGTTTTTATTGATTCACTTCAAGGGGAACATCAGCAGGTTAGATGAATCTGGAGTGGAGTTTACCCTAATATCGCGGGACCAGCGCAGAGGAGGAAGATAACACACATAACTTCCACCTCAGCGTCCCTGGTGCTACAGGGGGCTATCAGCAGGTTAGATTCGTCTAACCTGCTGATAGTTCCCCTTTAGGAATTTTCCTGAAGGGTTTCTGTGCCAGAAACTAGGCCTGGAAAATATAGGACATATCCTTTAACTGTTCGGAATTCTGGAAGAGATTATATATAGAACCTAAGATGAGAATGTTCTGGATGTGCATCCGAAAACTGTCCATTGCTTGGCAGCCCAGGCCAACATGCTGACGCTGGCAGCCCAGCCCAGGTGCTGATGCTGGCCCTTTAACTGTACGCTCTTATTGGCTCCCGGCTCTGTCAATCAGTCTTCTGCAGTGGGAGAGTGTATATATATATATATATATATATATATATATATATATATATATATATATACACAGTGTATATATATATATATATATATATATATATATATATATATATATATATGTGTGTATCTACCTGTTTTTACGGTCAGGAAACACTGATGGTTTCCTGAAGCCTCCTAAAAGGCTTCCTGATCAGGCCACGAACCTGTGAAGAGGCCTTAGTCAAGGAAAATGGCTTCTATAAATTTGATTCCATGGCATAGAGCTTGGAAGACCCCCAATGGGGGCAGTAACAGAGTACAGGGGTAAGATGTTGCCATAGCAACCATTCAAAATTCTGATATCTCTTTCACTGTGTTGTCGCCATGGGCAACAGCCCCATTTTTTTTGTGTGTTCTGATCCTATATGTTGTGTGGATTTAACAGTATATAATATATCGGCCTTTCTGAGCTGCATATACACGCCAGCTATGGCTGAGACATTGATAGTCTGAGCTCGGGGAGAACCCAGTTGTGAGGGAATAATGTATGAGGTTCTGAACGCCTCCTGACATGTTATACTTAGACTTAATGCCACATGCGAGGCACAGCCGGGCCGCACTCGATGGCTCCTTGCCATATATCACATTAGTCACATTTGACTGACGGCATCTCGCCATCCTGACAAGGGCGACATATATATTTTAATAGACTCTGCCATTATTTCCCTGTAAGCCCGGCATTGGAGGAAAAACATGGCTTCTTGGATGTCGAGGATCCAAAGAGAATGTGTGATGAACCCGGCCTGATTTTATAGTAGTGCGAGCCGCTCCAACAAGAGAACCCCCTGATAAATCAGCCTGTCACTATATAATCTCCCTCCTCATAAATAGGAGGCGGAAGTTTTGGTTAAAACTTTTCAGGGATTTGTAAGCTGGAAGAGAAGTGATGTCTGTCAGCCAAGTATAAGACAGGCGTACAGTAATGTCAGAGAAGTCAAGTATGTTACTACATCCTTTATTATGGAGACGTGTGGATAAAGGAGGATTATTAATATCAGTGGTTATATTATAGGAATGATAGATAGATAGATAGATAGATAGATAGATAGATAGATAGATAGATAGATAGATAGATAGGAGATAGATAGATAGATAGATAGGAGATAGATAGATAGGAGATAGATGATAGATAGATAGATAGATAGATAGATAGATAGATAGATAGATAGATAGGAGATAGATAGATAGATAGATAGATAGATAGATAGATAGATAGATAGGAGATAGATAGATAGATAGATAGATAGATAGATAGTAGATAGATAGATAGGAGATAGATAGGAGATAGATAGATAGATAGGAGATAGATAGATAGATAGATAGATAGATAGATAGATAGATAGGAGATAGATAATAGATAGATAGATAGATAGATAGATAGATAGATAGATAATAGATAGATAGATAGATAGATAGATAGTAGATAGATAGATAGATAGATAGATAGATAGATAGATAGATAGATAGGAGATAGATAGATAGATAGATAGATAGATAGATAGATAGATAGGAGATAGATAGATAGGAGATAGATAATAGATAGATAGATAGATAGATAGATAGATAGATAGATAGATAGATAGATAGGAGATAGATAATAGATAGATAGATAGATAGATAGATAGATAGATAGATAGATAGATAGATAGATAGGAGATAGATAGATAGATAGATAGATAGATAGATAGGAGATAGATAATAGATAGATAGATAGGAGATAGATAGATAGATAGATAGATAGATAGATAGATAGATAGATAGATAGATAGATCTGCCTTTCGATGAGGGGTTGTCAGAGGATAGTAACTGAAGACATTTTGGGATGACACCAGCTCTTGCTAAGACAGGTTGGGGTGATACTTGTTCCTGCATTGCCATTGTGATGCTATATAACACTTATGGCAACTACTGAATAAAGCTGCCCGAGTGTCAAGTCTTCCTCTGATTACTGCAAAATCCAGAAAAACAGCTGTATGGCCACTAGGTGTCTTTATTCTCTGCAATATGCTGTCCATTCCTTGTTATCGGGCAAAATCTGTCTCTAGTAACAGCTAGATAAGGACAAATTACATGAAGGGGGGGAGGGGCGTCAGAGTTTACAATGTACTATGTGCAGGGAGGAATAGAAGGGAGCCTGAGATGTGTACCTGTAATCCGTCTGGTGAAGATGACCCTAATAATGGAGGGCGCTCTAAGGGACCTAACAACAGTGATGAGCAAAAAAAATCACCTTGTCCTAACTTTGAAGGGTTAAACCAAAAAAACCAGGCACCGACAGGTGTGCTTGCACAGGCCTTTACATATTTACCATTAAACTCAATAGTATAACAGAACAAGAAGCAGAGAGCTCCCTCTAGAGGTGACAGAAAAGTATGTAACATATATTTTTAACAAGCAAAAAGCTATATAGAAACATAAAAAAGCATAAGTAATAACCAATTATCTATTTCTATTAGCTATCTATTATACATATTATATGTACAGTATTTCCAGCCTCGGTATAAATACCGTATTGTTTACCGACCCATTCCATTCTCCATTAATCCTGGATCTTATCGCCTCCTTGGCTCAGCCTAAGAATAGTTTTTCCGAGATGACTTTAATTTGCTTTTATTCAATCTAATAACAATGAGGTCGGCTGCAACATTTGTAAATGGGCGGCACATGGCGTCCCCTTCCCTCCCTTCCATAGAGAAGCGGTTAATGAGAGGTTTAGGATTCATATCCCCTCCAAGTCTCCTGCCAAGCAGGGGAGTGGGCCGATAAGCCAGAGACGCCGAGACCTCAGGTTATAATTAAATTTCCCTGCGTGGTCCTCGGCAAATGATCTTCAAATAGGTCGTACAGGAGTCTGACAAGGAAGAAAATATGGAATTAGAAATTAATTGTCCAGCGATAAAAAGTCAATTATTTTTAGGAGACCAGGATGGAAGGAAGGAATAGCATTAGAATAGACATTACACTGGGGAAGCTGTCTGTGTCACTAGTGCTGCAGCCTCCCCTGTTGTCTATTTAATACATGTTAACATTGAAATAGACATTACACTGGAGGAAGCTGTCTGTGTCACTAGTGCTGCAGCCTCCCCTGATGGCTATATAATACATGTTAGCATTAGAATAGACATTACATTGGGGAAGCTGTCTGTGTCCCTAATGCTGCAGCCTCCCCTGATGTCTAAATAATACATGTTTGCATTAGAATACACATTGCACTTGGGGAAGCTGTATGTGTCACTAGTGCTGCAGCCTCCCCTGATAGCTGTATATGTTAGCATTAGAATAGACATTACACTTGGGGAAGCTGTCTGTGTCAGTAGTGCTGCAGCCTCCCCTGATGTCTATATAATAAATGTTACCATTAGAATAGACATTACACTGGGGGAAGCTGTCTGCGTCACTAGTGCTGCAGCCTCCCCTGATGTCTATATAATACATGTTAGCAATAGAATAGACATTACACTGGGGGGAGCTGTCTGTGGCACAGTGTAGCAGTGGGGTTAACTGTCAGTCACTGCTCACTGTGCTGCAGCACTGGTGAAGCAATTTCCCCAAATGTAATATCTATTCTAATGGTACCATATATTATATAGGCATCAGGGGAGGCTTCAGCACTAGTGACGCAGACGGATTCCTCAGTGTAATGTCTATTCTAATGGTAACATGTATTATATGGACATTAAGGAAGGCTGCAGCACTACTGACACAGACAGCTTCTCCCAGTGTAATGTCTATTCTAATACTAACATGTATTTTATAGACATCAGGGGAGGCTGCAGAACAAGTGACACAGACAGCTCTCCTCAGTGTAATGTATATTCTAATACTAACATGTGTTATATAGACATCAGGGGAGGCTGCAGCACTAGTAACACAGACAGCTTCTCCCAGTGTAATGTCTATTCTAATAATTACATGTATAATATAGACATCAGGGGAGGCTGCAGCACTACTGACCCAGACAGCTTCTCCCAGTGTAATGTCTATTCTAATTCTAACATATAGAAATTCATGGCTTCATGGCTTCATGGCTTCCATGGTAACAATACCTATACAAAAAAAATCAGATTTGGATGTTGTCCGTATAAACTAATTATTGGAATATTCCAAAAATGTTCCAAGTTCTATAAAAGTTTTCTTCATCTGATCCTCCTGTATGTTTCGGAAGCCTGCCATAGTGACATGTGTACGGAAGAAGAAGAAACAAGTCATAAATAATGGCGGCTAGGACTTTTATCTGAGCCAGGATTGAGAGGGGCTGGGGCATGGCTGTGACATGATGCCACCGATGGCTTTCATTACTGGAGGATGACATGGTTGATCTATCTATATGTGTTCTTTCTAGAAGCTTCCGCAGAATAATTAGCTGAGCCCGGGGGACAAGTGGAAGCGACGGATCAATCTCAGTCACTGCTGGGAAGGAGATGACCTGCAATGAACAAACAGAATTTTCTTTCTTCAGAGGATCTTCTGTATGAAAAGGTAAGTGAAGGGCTTGTCACCTAATTACGGAGATACAGCTGAGATACCGGGAGGGAGGGTGGCGGTATATTCTTGTCTATAGTGGAGACCTTGAATAGCTGGCTTTCATCATGGACTGTGGCTTGAAGGAGGTTGTGTGGTAGGTGGATACCACTAGGATGGCAGTGCGGGCACACGTTCATCTCACCACATGCGAAACCAGGGGTAGGGAACCTTGGCTCTCCAGCTGTTGCAGAACTACAACTCCCATCATGCCTGGACAGCCAAAGCGTTAGTTTTGGCTATATATATATATATATATATATATATATATATATATATATATATATCACTTAGCTAATGGCTGCCTGCAAAGGTCTAAAATCAGGTTTTCCTTCTAATCTCAAGTGTCAAAAAAGCCGGGCTCAGCTGCAGCATGCATGTTCTCCCCTCCTCCCTCTCCCGTTCCTCTCTTACTGACTTCCAGCACTAAGCCATGTATATCAAAGAGTGGAGGAGTGGAGGCGGGAGGAGCTATGCATGCTACAGCTCAGCCTGGCATCTATGACACTAGGGCTTAGAAGGAAAACATGATTTAATAACTGATTTAATAGCTAAGAGACTTCTTATCACCCACTACATCAGCAATCTGCCCACATGTACAGATCTGAGCATCGTATACAGCTGACAGCTTCCTTTTAAAGACTATGAATTCTTTCAATACAATTTTTTACTGCTCCCACGGCATCAAAAATAAAATAAAAAAATATATATAAAATATTGCAACTTTGAAAATTCTTTCTTGTTATGTGAATTAGGCATCTATGCAGACCTATATGTATCCATGGTTACAGACTACAAACAAACCCTGTGTAGTCTGATCCTAATCTACTCTCCTAATCTACTCACAACCCTCTCAAGTCTACAGACTATTGAAGACTGGGCATATGGGAGTCATATATGAGTATATGAGTATATATGAGTCCACAGAGTCCACAGATCAGCATAGATGCTGTATGCATTTTTTTTAACTTTTTTACATTGAAATGTGCAATAGCCATTCGGTCAGCTCACGACTTTGAACTGAATATTTGTTTCTCTGTCTCTTCCCGATAACAACAACAATAGCGATATTTCGGCAATGTTTTTTGCTTGTCAGGAACACCTAGGCTTAGATGCTGCTGTCGGAACGCATTTTCTCTCGCTCAGCACAAAGGCACTCACGTGAAAATTGCCGGAAGGGGATAAGAAATCTTTAGCAAAGTCACATCCAGTAGTGACCTGTACCGACAAAGAAACTTCTACTGTCTGCAATCTCACAAGGTAAAAACTTTCCGGATTTTCTGTAAAAAAACAACTAAATTCAAAAAGTTCCATCTCATCAGATAATTATAGCCGGAGGTATGGACTTATTATAGGGTTGGTTCTAACCAACATGATCTAGTCTGACAACGAGGAACTAATGTTACAGTTAATTAGATTATAAAAATTTCCACAATCATTGTATATGGTATTACATTTATAGGAAAGTGTCCAAATTGGTTGGTACAACTGCCCCTATTATGCCCGTGCCAACCTTCTGCTTGTAGCATATCCCATAGTGATGTAGGGGGTGGTGGTTTTGTGTTGTGGTGGTTGACCTATAATCGAATGTGGTAGTCCCTACACCGAATAGGGAGAAGGACTATACAGTGATGATGCAAACTAGTTTACTGGTGTACCATATACTGTGCCCGACTGATGGTACTTGGTAGAACCAGGCAAGAGAGTGGTGCAGTTTGAGAGGCAACTTTACTAAACCACAATATTTGGAGGTTGTGGAGCAGAGTTAACCAGCAACACCCTGTTGGTGATCCAATTCCGTCCTTGAGACGTTTAAAGTTCCTGAAGTGATGAGATGCCACCAGTTGGCTCCCAGTGGTGTAGAAGACCAAACCCAACTGGAGGTCCGCAAAGGTTTTGGATGGTACGAGGCAATAAACGTTACCCTCCCAGGCTAGTAGAAGAAGTGATGCTTCCCCGATTGGGAGAATCCCTTGGGGAACCCACAGCTGGCCAGGAGGACTGTTTAGAAGAGGAGCCATTGATGGAGAGCAAGAGGAAAACAGAAGGGTCATGAGTTGATAGTCCATAATGCTCTACCCTTCTCTTCATTGATATTACCTGCTGGCAGAGAGTTGGTGGAGGCCACCATACACTTAGTACTGGTGGTGGAACCCATTACCAGTGGAGGGTTCAGGAAACTTTTGTATAAGACTGCCAGACTCTACTATATTACACAAGTGGACAATGATAGATAAAGAGAGAAGCCCCATTTACATTGAAAGCCTGCCAAATCCCGATGACCATTCAAGTAGATAGACGTGCATAGCTCTTTCACTATACCAACAAATATACAGTATAGTGTCTCTACAGCATGTCATCTTTATGGTAGATATGGCGCCATGTGAAGTCATTAGTGTCAAGGTGGGAGACCAAAGTCTAGTCTTCCGTTGAGTTTCTCTTCTCTGTACGTGAGCAATGATGAGTGATCAGGAAAGATGATGAGTGACACATTATTAGGAACGTCTGATGGCAGATATGTAACGAGTGAATGGGAACTGACAAGTGATGAGTAAATCCCGATCTCTGGTGCGACAGCTGAAATCCATATATAGACCCGAAACGACTAATTATCCCTTAAAACCAGTAGAACCGCGGACACTCAGGCATCACATGTAGAGCGCTGCACCCATCTCCTATCATCTCCGCCATTCACTACATATCCATTTTTTTGGGCATCTTTTCAGCTATAAATAGTAAAACCGTATTTGTTTCCTATTCCCTCTCTTGATATTTGGTCAATTTAAATTAAATTTTTATTTAATTTATTTATAATTTTTTCAATTATTATATAAAATTTAAAAAAAATTTAAAAAATTATTAAATTTAAAGGAGAATTCTAGTAAAGGTATAAAATATAAAGACACAATTGGGATTTCGAAGGTTAAACTGCATGTAGTTCAATGGCGCACATTGGGATTGAATCGATCGTGTCACTGAGGATATAATCGGCCTGATGATTTCTCATTAATCATGGATAAAAAAAACTATTCATACTATTATTAGTCGTAATGAGTTCCCAACTTTTGACAACCCAAAAACAGCTTAGACACGGCTTGGCACCTCTCCGTCACGACGCATATAATTGCATCGTTCTACTTGTAATCAATCTCTAACAAAGGTCTAATCAACAAAGGTGCAATCATCATCTCACCATGAGGTCAACCAGCGTCCTTTTGCATGCACTTACTAGTCATTGCTCCCACTAGCCAGAAACCTACTCCACACTGATGAGGGGCAAAAACCCCGAAACAGCTGTCTGTGGATGGATACCTTGCTGAGGTGGTTTCCTTGACTGGAGAACGCTTCGGCTTGGTTGTTCCTTCCCGGAGGGAAGGTCTGGCTAGTTCACTGACGTCGAGACATGTGATGGTGTCTCTGCAGTGTTCTTTTGCATATTTGATTTCCCAGGGGGCAATGTTCTAGAATACACTGACGTTGAGACACGTGATGGTGTCTCTGCGGTGTTTTGGTTGATCTCCCTGAGGTCAACCAGCGTCCTTTTGCATGCACTTACTAGTCATTGCTCCCACTAGCCAGAAACCTACTCCACACTGATGAGGGGCAAAAACCCCGAAACAGCTGTCTGTGGATGGATACCTTGCTGAGGTGGTTTCCTTGACTGGAGAACGCTTCGGCTTGGTTGTTCCTTCCCGGAGGGAAGGTCTGGCTAGTTCACTGACGTCGAGACATGTGATGGTGTCTCTGCAGTGTTCTTTTGCATAACTGAGGATATAATCGGCCTGATGATTTCTCATTAATCATGGATAAAAAAAACTATTCATACTATTATTAGTCGTAATGAGTTCCCAACTTTTGACAACCCAAAAACAGCTTAGACACGGCTTGGCACCTCTCCGTCACGACGCATATAATTGCATCGTTCTACTTGTAATCAATCTCTAACAAAGGTCTAATCAACAAAGGTGCAATCATCATCTCACCATTTCACCAGGTTCTATCCCCGGAACGGGATGAATTAGTCTGAGAAGCCCAATGTATGCTCTTTTTAACAAAGGCAATCAATTTCCCCTTTGATAGTGATGTTAATTAACTTTTTTTTCATCGCCTGCAATCTGGAAAAAATTACATTTTGTCATAGCTAAAAATAAAAGTGTTTTATAATCTTTCGTAGAGTCATGCCGGGACCGGGGGAATGTGTGATCTTCGGCATCGCTACTCAGCTAAGATTTATGGGCTTCTAATTCTCTAGAGGCTATGGTCATCTATAGTTACAAAAAAAAAATAAAATGAAGTGGCTTTGCAAATAATTCTGATTAAAATTCTATCAAATACATGTGTCTCCATGGTAACAGACTACAATCAAAACCCTATGTAGTCTGATTTTACAATCATATCCCCTTTTATTTGTCCGCTAGTTTTTGCTACTAGTATATAGATTAAAGGGAAACTATTAGTACATTAGAAGCATCTAACCTTCTGATATAATTTGTCCATATAGTGTGGTAATTATTTTTTTACAATTTTTACTTTTTTCATCTTGAAAGTGAATGTAACAGCAGGTACATCGCTTTAAGATTTTAACATCAATAGACCAGTGCTGCGGTCCTGGTTCCTGTGCACGGGGCTGGTCTATTCGCAGTCACCGGCTTGGCTTGAAGCACTGGCGGTGGGCCGGCCACCCCACAGTGGAAAGAAAACCCCCTCCCCTATATGATGCGGTTTCATTGATTCTAATGGCTTTAGGCTGTTTTCTAAAACTTTATAGTTTATTAGATATGTAAATTAGGTGGTTTGGTGTACTTGAAGTAGGACTACCACCCTCAGTGCACCAATCCATTCCGGCCGCCCCTCCTCCTAATGAATATTATTTCTTCTTCTGTCTTTCCTTCAATCTTTTTTCTACCAAAAACCCCACGATATTTATCCTTCCTTCCTCTTCTTTTAGTTTTTTATTTTTCCCCTCCTCTTCATACTTCTTCCTTTTTTTCCTCTTTTTTTGTCTTTTTTTCTACTTCTCTTTCATCTTCTACTTCTCCATCTTCCTCTTTTCCATTTTCCCATTTTTTTTTCTTCTTCTCCTCCTCATCCTACTAATCCCCTCCTCTTCTCTTCATCATCTTCTTTTCTTGCTTCTCATTTTTCTTTTCCTTTTTTAATAGACAGTAATTGGGATCCATTATCATTGTTCATACAGTAAACTAGCTCTCTTTGAGCACTTTTTATTATTATTTTTTTTACTTTAGCAGGTCCTATTGAAGCATACAAGTCCTTACAACTTATGATGAAGTTAGCTTTATTCCTTTGATTGGTTCTCATCAATGGTCCTAGACTTGGATTGCACATAACCCTCCCTTCCATCTTGGAACATAAGACTTTGGAACCACATTGACTTTGCCCATCGAAACCTCAGGTTTGAGCTCAAGATGTTGACTATTACTAGAATTGTGCTACCAGGATTGTTCTAGAATAGTGTTTACCAACATTTTTACGGTAGAGGAACATCTACGGTAGGTCTTATTGAAGCATACAAGTCCTCACAACTTGTGATGAAATTGGCTTGATTCCTTTGATTGGTTCTCATCAATGGTCATAGAATTGGATTGCACATAACCCTCCCTTCCATCTTGGAACATAAGAATTTGGAACCACATTGACTTTGCCCATCGAAACCTCAGGTTTGAGCTCAAGATGTTGACTATTACTAGAATTGTGCTACCGGGATTGTTCTAGAATATTTTCATTTTTACGGTGGAGGAACATCTACCCTCTCAAAAAGCACTACAATCCCTATCGAGCTAGTTTGCTCTATGCGACGCATGATGTCAAAATTTATACATGGAAATAATCTAACTCTATACACATCTACACTATCCCCCAAGCCTGAGAGCTATTTGAACACTATTTCAAGCAATAAATGCTCCGTTTGATAGAATAAAATTCTATAGGATGTGATTACAGCGGCTTGCTAAAGAGAACTCCGCAGCACGCTGTCGGCAGCCCACCGCCGAGACTTTGTCAGGCAAACTCCTTACACCTTCCAAGCAGAAATCAAATGAATGAAATTTTGTGTTTCCAGCAGATGGACAAACAATGCAAATGTATTTTCCTATGAATACGAATCCGACCCATGGCAGGCAGCGGAGGGTAATGAGGAGCGGCAGACATGTCGGTCTATTCTCCGTGTTCATCGGCTTCTGACATGGAACTGGGAGCAGATGTTACCTGAAAGCTGTAATTAAATCATTTAGTATCTTCTAGTAATTCCAGCTAAACCTCCACCTGCTCAAGGTATAAACCAAGGCGGAAGATGCAACAACAACACAACTATTAGAGAAGAGCGAACCGAACCTCCCAAAACCACATTCGTTCCGAACTTTGCAAAAAATTTGATTCAGGAACGAAGCAAATTTTTCAAAAGTTCACCCAAAATGGCAGAGTCACCGGCTCTTTCTTTTTCCTCCAGGACTCTCTCTTTTTCTCCCTGACACTCTCTTTTTAAACTTGACCAGCTGCAAGGGATAATGGTTAATCCATTGGACCCTCCCTTTCTCTATACTGTACTCCGTAGCCTAGGGTGTCTATGCCCTAAGCCTGCTACACGTCTCCTTCTCCAGCAAGTAGTTTACCTCGCCATTGGAGAAGAAAGAAGAAGAGGCATGGAGGCCCCAGGCCACACCCCATTGACTTAGTTGCTGCAGATTAAAGGAGAAGTCCAACTGAAGTATAAAAACTTCAGGCAGGGTGGTGGGGGCAGTGGGGTGTCCCACCACGAGTGTTGCTATTGGTTACACCCTTCGTAAAAGCCTGTACTTTTAAGTGTAAGTGGTAATGTAGTAGTACCAGAGTTTTGCCACAAGATGTCATTATTGCAAGTATGTATACTCAGTTATTGCACAGCTGTAGTACTCAAAGGGTTATTGTTTGTTTGTGTACCACATGGATCTGTACGCCAATGAAAGTTCTTCTTCTAAATTATCATCTCTCTCTTTACTTTTCACATATGCACTCCTCAGCCACTCACAGCACACCTTACAGGGGCTGTAGGAAGGAAGTCACAAGAGGAAGTGTAGGATCTTTTGTCTTTAGACTCTGCAGAGATAGGACGCTCCCTACAGTTTCTTTTCAAGTAATTCCACTCAACACTATGCAGTGTTAAGCTTCTACTAGAGAGGACACGTCAGGGATCATCCTAACCCACGCCGTGGACAAGGAGAGACACAGTGCCTAGGACAGTATCTATAACCGAAGTAAGGAACTGATCCGGATAGAGCAAAGTCTGCTCCCGGGTCCTGTTCACATCAGTCGATTACTTTCAGCTCTGCTAGGTGCAAGGTCACGTCCCTATCTAAGTGACTGCCCACCTAGCCAATCAGTGACTGGGGCGGGACACTGCCTCAGTCACTGACTGGCTAAGCAGTGATGAATCAGCTGGGCTGTGACATTTCAGCTGAAGAAGCTGGGTACGTGACATACCCGGTTCCAGCTGATCTGAATAGGACCTTGGAGCAGCGCATCAGAGGCACAAGGACGGGTGATTTTAGTTGTCTATTATTTTCCTGCCCCCACCAGCCTGCTTGCAGTTTTTTTACTGCGGCGGGATCTCTCCATCTAGCCTACTAAAAAATAGCTGAATCCATCAAGTACCCATCCTATTTACTTTATTAGGAGTTACACAAATAGTGTGGCCCAGAGATAGATAGATAGATAGATAGATAGATAGATAGATAGATAGATAGATAGATAGATAGATAGATAGTCCAAGTGATGGTCCCAGTGATCGGGATCCAGGCCACAAAATTTCTGCTAACAACCCAATAGTGGCAATCTTGTAAGTGTTCCCAGGCCCCTCAGGGGTGGGGCTTAGATAAGCCATTTAATCTCCACCCCCGAGGGACCTGGGAACACCTGCTTTTTCAAATGTGGCCAGTAAATTTTCTTTAGTTTCAGTCTCGAGCCGGATAACACCAGTCTACAAGAGAGCACGTTCCGTTAATCGCTGGCAGCTCGGCGATTGCCCAGACGTCAAGCTGTGCCGCAAACTGACATGCAAGTACTGTTCTAACGGGAAAATCGCTGCCGAGCAAAGTGCCCACATAAAGAGCAAACACATTTTAATTTTCCTTAGTATGATTATTTTAGCATAATTCTAAGTACTTAAAAAATATGTGAGAGACTTCAGAAAAAGCTGCCGAATCTTAGTGAGACCCAATTATTATAATTACATCCCCGGAGACTTATATATTTTTTGGAGTCGTAGCTGCCGGGGCAGAAATTGTATATTCATAAGGAGGCATAAATATGTTTAATATGAGAACTTGGAAGGATGTCAATTCCAGGCTTCTATTAGTCAATGTGTACGGAGCAAAGGTGAGACTCACCCGGGATCGGGGGTGGGGGATGGGTCACCTCCTATTTTACCTACAACTCATTCTAAGGATCATTGTCACAGCTAAAGGGGAGGATAACCTTAAAAAGTTTGGCAAGAAGGATGGTGGAGTAGATCCTCTCCATACAGCCCGGCTGAACATTTGTGGTTCCCTATGGGGATAGGGGTAAGCCAAAGCCAGAGAGTTCTGGTTCTGGCTTATCCCTCTGAGGACAAAAGGGTTGGGCCATATAACTTATACTGTTGGAAGACTTTTATTTATTATTTTTTTTAATTAACTGGTGTCAGTTTTGTAAATTATTTCTATTTAAAAATGTCCAGTCTACCAGTACTAATCTACCTGACACCAGTTGATTTAAAAACTTTCTTTTTTTCTCTGCAGTACCCCTTTAAGCAATTTATAGTACTGCTATATTTATTAATACTGTTATTTAACCACTATATAGCATTGTTAAAGGAGTAGTTCAGTGACAAAAAAGAAACATTTAAATCAATTGGTGCCAGAGATTTGTAATTTACTTCTATTAAAAAATCTCAAATCTTCCAGTACTTATCAGCTTCTGTGTGTCCTGCAAGAAGTGATGTATTTTTTCCAGTCTGGAAAGCAAGAGAGGTTTCCTATGGGGATTTGCTACTGCTCTTGACAGTTCCTGACATGGACAGAGGTGGCAGCAGAGAGCACTGTGTCAGACTGGAAAGAATACATCACTTCCTGCAGGACATACAGCAGCTGATAAGTACTGGAAGACTTGAGATTTTTTTTTTTTTATAGAAGTAAATTACAAATCTGTGTAACTTTCTGGCACCAGTTGATTTGGAAGATTTTTTTTTTTCTGAACTACCCCTTATCTACTGTATACCACTGTTATTATGGCACTGTATGGTATCCTTATTTGGGCAATCTATGGTGTTTTTATTTAAAGGGGTTCTCCACTCTTATATAAACTATACCCACCCCTTTGAGCCCTCCTGATCCCGCAATGACACAGCTCTCATGTTCCACCTATATAACCCAACAACACGATGCACCAATAAGTACTGCTCCATCCGGCACTGATAGAGCTCTGACGTTCCCATTAGAATGCCATTGATGTGCTACTGTGGGGTCCATTGGGATAGCGGGTGAAAATGAAGGGAGGGTTTGCACCAATACATACTGCCCCACCTGTGTAACCCAACACTGCACCACACTAATAGATACTAGTGGGTGAGTATGAAGGGAGGGTGAGGTAAAGATGAAAGAGAGGACTCCACTGATCATTGAAGAGAGTTATATAGAAAAGAGGGTGCGGGTTTATAAACTACAACCACAGAGGAACTTATTGCCCCCCTCCCCCCCTTAGAGGCCTCCTGAATATCCCTGGTAGCGGGTTTCCAGGTTCACGTCCCATCCTCCCCCCACAGATGGTGTTCTATAGGCTGATGTATATTTTACAGTATTTGTCTTTCATTAGTGTCCAAGTGAGTCCTAATTAGAGCAAAAACATCTGCGGGCGAAATGGAAATCTATTAAAAATAACCGGATTACAAGCAAAATAATGATTTCACAATATGTTCAGTCAGGCTGGGTTCACGCAACGCTATATAATTCTGCCCCACGGTTGCGCTGGGACCCTATTAAAAAGAGAGTGCCAATAATGGACGGCAGCAGGTCAGTTTCTGCTTAAGACCATGCTCTGGCTATTCCCTACATGTTTATATTTATTTAGAGGGGTCACCTGCTCTAGTGAGAGCCGCAGCACATGTATGCAGGAAGCATAATACCACCATAATACCAGCATAATGTATAACTCAATACCACACTGCATCAATACATACTGCTCCACCTATCTACAAAAATTGGATCGACACCCGTATAAAAATCAAAAACTTCTTTATTTTAGACAATAAACATACAATAAAATAAAATAACCAAGAGGCAATTCCAAACATGAAAAGAGTTCCAGACCAAGTGATTAGGGAAATAAGAGTGTTTTTACTTATAAAGTGAGGCTATGTGCTGTAAACAATATTCAGAGAAAAAAGTGCAAATAGTGCAAACTGATTGCTATTATAGCTGTATATGTAACGGACCACAGTGTACTAAGGCATGTCTTGCTCTACACCCACATAGTGTTCAGTCAACTGTGTCCCATCAATACCATCTCTAAACAGCACTATCTATGAGCTTCTTAGTGCATAAAGGTCCGCACTAAGCTCAAATGTGAATATAAACACACATATTGCACAAGCCCTCTACATGTTCATTGCATCTTACCCATAAAGTCACCGGTCTGGTCAGTTCCCCAACGCACGTTTCGCGATCGTAAAGCGACCTTTTTGCTTCCTCAGGGGGCGTTGCCTATTCAGTCATGTGGGCTCCCTTTTATGTCCTGATCTGATGATGTCATAGCTACTTCCGGATTAAACGGCGCATGCGTGAATAGCTCCTGGAAATCACACCGCTCCTCCCTAGGCATCCAGTCACACTCCGATGCCCACAACCAAAATGGCTGCCAACATGGAAGCGTCACCTGCGTCCGCCCGGCAGAGCAGCGTCCAGGTTACTTCTCCACACATGCGCACATCCATGGAAGCGGCCATATCCTAGTTCAATAAAAAATCTCAATGTGAGCTAAGTTGATGTTACTAAAGGAAATGATAGTAAACCTTTTCATAATATCTATTGAATAGAAATGGGGGATGGAGTGTGTCTTAAGTTTACCCATAAGTACATAAAAGTGCCAAAGTGCTATACTATAAAACTGTGATATAAATTCATTACTTATATATAGAATATCATAAAAAGTGCCTAAGTCTCGCTCAATTGGAGAGTACTAATGTGAGTTATGATCAAAAAAAGTACAAGTGCAAAAAGTGCAATAATTCATTCAAAATAAGTGTAATAATATGAGTATACATATACCACAATAAGTGACAGCTTATACACAAAAAAACGCAATGTTAAGTGAAAAACCGCATCAAAAACGCAGCAAAAAAAAAAAAAAAATTTCTTGTTTCTTATGGTGTCTTCTCCTTTTTCCTCCCAACAGGTCATTCCATAGCTATTCATTTCCTCTTGTACTTCACTCACATTCATTTCATACATCAGATATCGAGACCACATACTTCAGTTATATCTGAATAAAAACATGAAACAGACAACACATTAAAATATGAACAGTCAAATTATAAATTTACAAATTTATAAAGTTTATAATTTGACTGTTCATATTTTAATGTGTTGTCTGTTTCATGTTTTTATTCAGATATAACTGAAGTATGTGGTCTCGATATCTGATGTATGAAATGAATGTGAGTGAAGTACAAGAGGAAATGAATAGCTATGGAATGACCTGTTGGGAGGAAAAAGGAGAAGACACCATAAGAAACAAGAAATTTTTTTTTTTTTGCTGCGTTTTTGATGCGGTTTTTCACTTAACATTGCGTTTTTTTGTGTATAAGCTGTCACTTATTGCGGTATATGTATACTCATATTATTACACTTATTTTGAATGAATTATTGCACTTTTTGCACTTGCACTTTTTTTGATCATAATTCACATTAGTACTCTCCAATTGAGCGAGACTTAGGCACTTTTTATGATATTCTATATATAAGTAATGAATTTATATCACAGTTTTATAGTATAGCACTTTGGCACTTTTATGTACTTATGGGTAAACTTAAGACACACTCCATCCCCCATTTCTATTCAATAGATATTATGAAAAGGTTTACTATCATTTCCTTTAGTAACATCAACTTAGCTCACATTGAGATTTTTTATTGAACTAGGATATGGCCGCTTCCATGGATGTGCGCATGTGTGGAGAAGTAACCTGGACGCTGCTCTGCCGGGCGGACGCAGGTGACGCTTCCATGTTGGCAGCCATTTTGGTTGTGGGCATCGGAGTGTGACTGGACGCCTAGGGAGGAGCGGTGTGATTTCCAGGAGCTATTCACGCATGCGCCGTTTAATCCGGAAGTAGCTATGACATCATCAGATCAGGACATAAAAGAGAGCCCACATGACTGAATAGGCAACGCCCCCTGAGGAAGCAAAAAGGTCGCTTTACGATCGCGAAACGTGCGTTGGGGAACTGACCAGACCGGTGACTTTATGGGTAAGATGCAATGAACATGTAGAGGGCTTGTGCAATATGTGTGTTTATATTCACATTTGAGCTTAGTGCGGACCTTTATGCACTAAGAAGCTCATAGATAGTGCTGTTTAGAGATGGTATTGATGGGACACAGTTGACTGAACACTATGTGGGTGTAGAGCAAGACATGCCTTAGTACACTGTGGTCCGTTACATATACAGCTATACTATCCCATAGCAATCAGTTTGCACTATTTGCACTTTTTTCTCTGAATATTGTTTACAGCACATAGCCTCACTTTATAAGTAAAAACACTCTTATTTCCCTAATCACTTGGTCTGGAACTCTTTTCATGTTTGGAATTGCCTCTTGGTTATTTTATTTTATTGTATGTTTATTGTCTAAAATAAAGAAGTTTTTGATTTTTATACGGGTGTCGATCCAATTTTTGTAGATATGTATATTATGGGGGATCTCGGTGATTACTAGATGGGATGAGTACTAATTGTGGAACATCATCACTTGGTGATGTGCATTTATCATCCACTGGAGTACCTGTATATATAATACTGCTCCACCTGTATAATTCAATACCACACTGCACCAATACATACTGCTTCACCTGTATAATTCAATACCACACTGCACCAATACATACTGCTTCACCTGTGTAACCCAACACTGTACCACACTAATACATACTACTCCACCTGTATAAACCAACACTACACTGCACCAAGTACTGCTCCACCTATATAACACTGTATTTAAACATACTGCTCCACCTCTATAACTGAACATCATGCTGCACCAATACATACTGCTTCATCTGTATAACCTAATACTACAGTGCAGTAAAATATACTGCTTCACCTGTATAATTCAATAGCACACTGCACTAGTGTTGTCACGATACCAGAATTTTGAGTTCGATACCAATACCAACTTTTTTTTTTCAATGCTCGATACCAATTCGATACTTAATAAATTTTATTTTAAAAAAGCCCCACAAGAATAGAGATGCGCCCGTACGGACCATATTATTTTAAAACTAAAGTTTGCCTTATTTAAAATAAATGTTCTTTAAAAAATTGCCCTATTCTCACTCCTAACACTTTTTTATCTTTTAGCCTGCATGGCTGTGGGGTGATCTGTAGTTTTATTTAGTAGCACGTTTTTATGTGGTACTGAATTTGGTGGTTTCTCCGCTTGCACCATTTACCGTGCATCATCAGGAAGGTGATAATCTTATAATATGCACAATAACACTTCAGCTATCAGGGGGATGATGGGAACTATAGTCATGTAACACACACTTAAGCTATCAGGGATGATGGGGGTTGTATACATGTAACACACTTCAGCTATCAGGGATGATGGGGGCTGTAGTCATGTAACACACTTCAGCTATCAGGGATGATGGGGGCTGTAGTCATGTAACACACTTCAGCTATCAGGGATGATGGGGGCTGTAGTCATGTAACACACTTCAGCTATCAGGGATGATGGGGGCTGTAGTCATGTAACACACTTCAGCTATCAGGGATGATGGGGGCTGTAGTCATGTAACACACTTCAGCTATCAGGGATGATGGGGGCTGTAGTCATGTAACACACTTCAGCTATCAGGGATGATGGGGGCTGTAGGCATGTAACACACTTCAGCTATCAGGGATGATGGGGGCTGTAGGCATGTAACACACTTCAGCTATCAGGGATGATGGTGGCTGTAGTCATGTGATACACTTCAGCTATCAGGGATGATGGGGGCTGTAGTCATGTGATACACTTCAGCTATCAGGGATGATGGGGGCTGTAGGCATGTAACACACACTTCAGCTATCAGGGATAATGGGGGCTGTAGTCATGTAATACACTTCAGCTATCAGGGATGATGGGGGCTGTAGTCATGTAATACACTTCAGCTATCAGGGATGATGGGGGCTGTAGTCATGTAATACACTTCAGCTATCAGGGATGATGGGAACTGTAGTTATGTAATACACTTCAGCTATCAGGGATGATGGGGGTTGTAGTTGCACTATTCCAGCTGGATTCGGGCGGCAGAGTAATGTGCAGCCTACCGCCCCCCTCCCCCTTCCCAGTTGCAGCCAGGCCGACCTTTTGCTCACCCCCCACATTGCTGATGCCGGCCCCGGGAGTGTCCTGACGGCTCCCACCTCACAGCCACCCACCTCCTCCTCCAGATCTCCTCCTCGCCTCCCCCACCTCCAGCCTTCTCCCCCGGACGGTGCAGCTCTCAGCCTCTCTCTTCCCTCTCCTGCCGCTGACGCTGCTCTGTAATGCTATACTGACCCGGGACCCCGCGGCGATGTGAGAGGCAGGAGTGGCCGGCGGCAGCAGCATGGTGCGCGGAAGATCGGGGTCCCAGGTCTGTGTTTGCAGGGATGGCACAGAGAGAACATGACAGGCGCTCAGGTAGCCGCCTGTCATGTTCTCTGCACTATACTCTGTTAAACTACACTATTTTGTAGTTTAACAAAGTATCGATACCAGGAAATCCTGGTACCGAACCATTTTTTTGCCCCGAAAATCGATAGTAGTATCGATTTTTCGGTGCATCGTGCATCCCTACACTGCACCAATACATACTGCTCCACCTGTGTAACCCAACACTACACCACACTAATACATACTACCAGTGGAGTAGCTAAAGGCTGATGGGCCCTGGTGCAAAATGTTAGCTTGGGCCCCCCCATCTCCCCCCGATCAGGCAAAGTCATATCTAACGTTATATCCAATTACTCTAATGTGCCACCATGTTCTAATGTAGTCACTGCCTCCACCTCATGTACTGCACTACTGCCCCCTATAATAAATGGACTGTACTGTGTCATTGTATAATCATTGTATTCCAATCTTTGACTCTCCAGCTGAAAAACTACATTTCTCATCATAAACTGCCAGTTGGATATGATAGGGGTTGTAGTGCTGCAACCTGAAGAGCCACATGCTGCAAAACTACAACTCCCATAATAAACTGTCAGCAGGGCACGATAAAGTTTGAACTTCTGCAACCTGTAGAAGTCACCTGATATCACCTGCAGTCCTATGTAACACCACAGATAACAGTGATATCCCTCTGAGTACAGATAATGTAGTAGTCACCTGCAGTCCTATGTAACACCACATAACACAGTGGTATCTCTGAGTACAGATAATGTAGTAGATGTCACCTGCAGTCCTATTTAACAGCACAGATAACACAGTGATATCTCTGAGTACAGATAATGTAGATGTCACCTGCAGTCCTATGTAACACCACAGATAACACAGTGATATCTCTGAGTACAGATAATGTAGTAGCTGTCACCTCGGGGCGCCCCTACTAAATGATGTTCTACAAAATAAGAAAACTGTCATACAGGGACTCACAGGTGACGTCTTCTTTGATCTGAGGCCTCACTTTCCCTTTTCCTCTCCATCCGGCCCAGACCTCCATGATGATTTCTTCAGATATGTTTCATCTTTTCAGAACCTGCGAGACAATTTAGGCTCCGCACATTTCTAGCAACTTCCTTTCCTTTCTCCCCCCTGTAGGCTCCCATAGTAACTGCGCTGTGTGGGATGCCCCCTGTATGTAGGATTCCCTGCTGTGCCCCCATGAGCTAATAATGCCCCCAGAGGTGACCCCCATGAACTAATAATGCCCCCAGAGGTGCCCCCATGAGCTAATAATGCCCCCAGAGGTGCCCCCTATGAACTAATAATGCCCCCAGAGGTGGCCCTATGAACTAATAATGTCCCCAGAGATGCCCCCATGAGCTAATAATGCCCCCAGAGGTGCCCCCATGAACTAATAATGCCCCCAGATACTAATAATGCCCCCATGAGCTAATAATGCCCCCAGAGATGCCCCCATATACTAATAATGCCCCCAAAGGTGCCCCCCATGAACTAATAATGCCCCCAGAGGTGCCCCCATACACTAATAATGCCCCCAGAGGTTCCCCCATGAGCTAATAATACCCCCAGAGGTGCCCCCATATACTAATAATGCCCCCAGAGGTGCCCCCATACGCTAATAATACCCCCAGAGGTGCCCCCATATACTAATAATGCCCCCAGAGGTTCCCCCATATACTAATAATGCCCCCAGAGGTTCCCCCATGAGCTAATTATACCCCCAGAGGTGCCCCCATATACTAATAATGCCCCCAGAGGTGCCCCCATACACTAATAATGCCCCCAGAGGTCCCCCCATGAGCTAATTATACCCCCAGAGGTGCCCCCATATACTAATAATGCCCCCAGAGGTGCCCCCATACACTAATAATGCCCCCAGAGGTCCCCCCATGAGCTAATTATACCCCCAGAGGTGCCCCCATATACTAATAATGCCCCCAGAGGTGCCCCCATACACTAATAATACCCCCAGAGGTGCCCCCATATACTAATAATGCCCCCAGAGGTGCCCCCATACACTAATAATACCCCCAGAGGTGCCCCCATATACTAATAATGCCCCCTGCTCTGCCCCTAAAAAAACAAACATCCTATTCACCTAATCCGCGCGGTGTGGCTGCAGGCAGCCGCTCTTCCTCCTCTTCGGGCTCCATCTTGTGAGCCGCAGGGACGGGACTTCCGGCAGGCGTGATGACGGCACATAATTACGCCTGCCGGAGAGGTCACGTCCCGGCCTCCCATAGGCTGCTGGTATGAAGTGACGGCAGCCTATGGGAGGGACTGCAGGAGGGACTGCGGGCCCCCCTAGCGTAGGGGCCCGGTCGCCATGGCGACCGCTGCGACCCCTATAGCTACGCCACTGCATACTACTCCACCTGTACAATACAACACAACAATGTACCAATAAGTACTGCTCCATCTGTATAACCCAGCACTGCAACGCACATACTGTTTTACCTGTACAATTCAACACCACTCTACACAAATACATGCTGCTCCACCTGTATTATCCAACACTACCCTGCACCAATAAGTACTGCTCCACCTATACAACTCAACATTACACTGTACTTAAACATACTTCTCCACCTCTATAACTGAACATCATGCTGTACAGATACATACTGCTTCATCTGTATAACCTAACAATACACTGCAGTAATATATACTGCTTCACCTGTTTAATTCAACACCATGCTGCACTGCTGTGTGTCGATGTTGGGCACAGGCAGGGACCCTGCGGCTCACCAGAGGGGTGCCTCACAGTTTGTGAAGCGCTGTTCTAGAGAAAGAACTGCTTGTAAGGGGTTAATCTGAGTCTTACACCCAGCATGCCTGCAGAAGGCACAGCGCACTGTGGAGACGGACCACTCTGAGGAGAGTTTATCTTAATGCTACAGTTCTCCCTTTCAGAAATTTTCCTCCGAATACTGCTGCTCCTTAAGGATTAAGGATTCTTTCATCTCACATTGCTGTACATATAAAATCATCATGATGTGAGAGAAGTGCACAGATCAGCCATGGGTTTACAGGCTCCCTCCTTATCCATCTTGGAAGCAGGAAGTCTATCGGAGCTGTCAGGATACTCTATCCATACCCTATGCCAGTGCCGGACTGAACCACGGGAAGACCGGACAATCCTCCGGTGGGCCCCAGATCTGGAATCTGCAACATGGGAGGTTGAGGTGGCTGCTCGAGGCCTGCGGCTCCCACAGGGCCCATGGTCCATACTGCCTGCATAATTTCTTTAAGGGTCACTCCTTTATTGCTAAATTAAAAAAGGAATTGCTCAGTTACTTCAAATCAAATATATGTGAGATAGGTGATACGTTCTCTATAAGGGGTTAAATACATCAATATGGTTTCCTAGTGATCATGACTTCATATATGATCTGCACATCCGTTTTGTATATGTGAAGGTCATTGCCGCCTGCAGAGACATTAGCGACCCTTTCATCGGGGTCATACCATGTATAAGATTGCTCCGTGACTAAGACCTGAATGATCTGAGATGGAGAGGATTCTTTGCCTTGAACATCCTTTCATCTAGACAACGCTACTACCTGCCGCCTGCTTACCGAGGGGTGACACAACAGTGCCGATACACTTCACTACATCAGTCATCACTTGTCTGAACTACTCTAAAAGTGAAGTTTGTAAAGGAGTTTAGTAACAGTATGAAGAGTTCACTATATATCTCACATGAAGGCGCATTCTTACTATATAATTCTCATTGGGGCAGCAGGATAGGGGACAATAAGGTCCGACCAATCAATCATGATGGAGGTCCCATCTATCAATTGTTTCCTAGGTGAATGGAGTGGCGGTGTTCATGTCCGGCCACCACTGCATTCATTCTCTATGGGGCTTCTAGACATTGAGCCAAATGGACGGTGAATGGAACAATGTCCTCTGAACACCCCTGTACTCATTCTCCGATAGTTACGTATAAATATAAATCTTGGGATAACCCCTTTAGAGGGATATTCCCTTCTGAGTTTGTTATGCCCTACCGATAGATCTGGGACCCCCACCAATCCTAAAAATTGGGATGTAATTGTTCCCCAATGAAAGGTGCACCTGCATGACCGTTGTGGACAGTGAGTGCCCTATTCATTTTTTATGGGACACTCAATTGTCCCGTGCTCGGAAGTGTTTGAGAATAAATGAGGCACTGGCCAGGGGTAGGGGGCAACAAGCTCAGGTGGAAATACCCCTTTAAAGCGAATGTACCACTAGGTGCCGTGCAGGGATGCCAGTGCGGTGATCCTTTTATTGAACCGCCGCCTGGTTCCTGCACACTAAAAAAAAATCCCGGCACTCACCAAGTTCTTCAGTGTACTTTTATTGTGGTATTCACATCATACAGGTACAAAGGAGTAGGACGAGGCGTTTTGGTCTGTGGCCTTCATGGAGCTGATGAAGGCCACAGGCCGAAACGCCACATCCTCCTCGTTTGTACCTGTATGATGTGAATACCACAATAAAAGTACACTAAAGAACTTGGTGAGTGCCAGGACTTTCTTTTACTGTCTACTGGGACTATTGCCTACAACGAGCACCACCACTACAGCAGAGTGCCGTCTTACTCCTATACTATGGTTCCTGCACACGGCACCGGTCTATTCCCGAGTACCGTTTTGGCATGAAGCCCTGGAGGTTGGTCCGCCAACCCCCAGTGTGACAAAACCCCCTCCCCTCTGTGACGTGGATCCATTAGAATAAATAGAGCTGTGTCACAGAGGGGAGATTGTCACAGCCCCAGCCCCCAGTGCTTCATGCCGGGCCACTGCACGAAATAGACCGGCGTCATGCGCGGGAACCAGACCCTGCTTTAAAAAAAGGACCATGGTACCGGCATCCCGGCGCCAGCGCTGGTCTATTCATGTAAAAAATACAAACCGGTGTACCTAGCAGTACATTCACTTTAAGTGAAAACCTAGCATACAGTATACTGCATGTAGCTCCACTTTAAGGTCAGCCATCAATTGAAGACCTGCTAAGAAAACACATTTTATGTACCATATAAAGGGGAATATTGGAAGGAATGGGTTAAACATTTGTTGTCACATGTTTTGTTTTATCCACTCACAGGTGCAGGCTCTTTCCCTCACTTTTCCTACTATCCTGCCTCTTCTTTCTTCTCCACACACAGCCCCACCAACCACACACTAGCTAAGTTGCCCCTATAAAAAGGAACTAGTTCCATGAGGGATTTGTAATTTTTCTAAATTCAATAAAACTTTATTTGGAAAAAAAAAAAGGAGCCAGTTCCTGGTGGGAGGGCTTTTTGGTGTCAGTAGAGGTGGAGAGGGAGTGAGACACTCAAGCAAACTACTTGTTTCCTGTTGCTTACTACCGCTAGCATGCAGTGCTGGAGACCAAGGAGGGAGTGACGTCATCTGAGGAGACCTTGTCCACGCCAGGAATACCTTCAGCAAGATACAGGGCAGTAACCACAGCTAGGTAATGACCCCAGTAGGACAAAAAGCATTAATAAAGCTGACGTATCCTACTGCAACGCACGGCTCTTCTGGGAAGTCTTAGAAAGTCTGTTCAACCCAGTGCAGGGACCTCGTACTACCCTATTAGGACGGGAAGCCGACACTGTAGGGCAAAAGGTGGTTGGATTAGAGAATCTACACGTGAGTGTGAGTATCTTCTTCTTCTTCTGTTCTCCCGGCAGAGTACATTGCTACATTGGACAGGGTCCTCATGACATTCCTCTCCTCTTCCCTGCTGTTACAACTCTTACTACTACCTCCTGCCCGTACCTGCAGTTACAAAAGTACCTGACATGTATTGCACTGAATTTCCTACCAGTTAACCAAGTTTCCTGGTTAAGCTTTTGGACTCTGGTCTATTCTGCTGCACCTATACACCTGTATAGGTGTATACAAGTGTATACAAGTGCCCATTTGTCTGGGGTGGGTACCAAGACCACTCCTGGCCACCGTGACGAGTGCCTAAGTGACCCTACACCCACGTAGCAGCCACAACACCAAATAGCATACAACACAACAACCCACTGATTTGAAAGAGAACTGTGTAATGCTTCATTTGTCCTGCGGGGGCACTGCAGCGAAATGAATCACTAAGATGTGACCTATCACCGAACCCTCCTAACACATAGGGATTATCCAATGTGGAGAACCTCTTTAAAGGATATTTTTTTTTATAAAATCAAGTTTTATTTTAAGCCACCTTCATGCCGCTAGCCCTGACAGCTCCGACACGTCTGGCAATCATCTGGTTCAGTGATGTGCAAAGTAACTGGCAACCTTTTCCCAGCTAACTCTTGGATATGGAGATGAAAAGATTCCAATTAATCCAATGTTCCCTCTGCTTGCTGGAGAGAACCTCAGATGTGTATGAGAAATAAAATGTTCCGTGGGTAGACTCTCCGCGTCCTCTGATCACATTAGCATAATAGAATATATACCTTTTCCCCCTTAGGTTTTCTCGCAGATCTCGCCAAGGTAGGAAAGGTAATTGTGAATTGTTATTTCATGACAGGCAGAGGGTAATTTTTTTTATTTTTTTTTAATCTTAAGTTTGATGAGCGCGAACCAGAATCTAAAATTCACGCTACAGTGGCTCATATTAAAGGGAAGACCTGTCACTCCTATGATAGGGCGGCTTTTATTAAGTATAGGCTAGGAATAATCTTGTCTCTACATATTGCCCGTGCTCCCGTGGCTCGGTGGATGACTGGCATATTAATTAGCTGGTATGACTCCAACGCCGAGGAAGCGGGTGCAGGAGGATATTTAAAGGGGTACTCTTTTTCTTTCAAATCAACTGGTTTCAGAAAGTTATATAGATTTGTAATTTACTTCTATTTAAAAATCTCACGTTTTCTCATACTTATCAGCTGCGGTATGTCCTGCAGGAAGTGGTGTCTTTTTTCTAGTCTGACACAGTGCTCTCTGCTGCCACCTCCGAAAGGAGAGGTTTGCTACTGCTCTGGACAGTTCCTGACATGGACAGAGAGCACTGTGTCAGACTGGAGAGAATACACCATTTCCTGCAGGACATACAGCAGCTGATAAATACTGGAAGACTTTTTTTTCCTTCTTCTAACCACACTCAAATTTGTCAGCTATTGGTATCAGAGACTACTCTGACGTAGCGTTTATTTCCGTTTTTAGGCTATGTTAACACAACGTGAACAACCGTCCGTTCCGTGACCCCGGCTGGTCTCTGCCCGGATCATCGGTGATCTTTCCGGCCGCAGAGCTCTGATGCGGGCGCATCAGCGTGCCCCGCTTCAGGGCTTTCCATAGCACACAATGAAGCACGCGGCCAGAGACGCTCGCTTCATTGTGTGAACTAACAGGGTTTCCTACGGCCGCAGTCATGTCAGTTATTTGCGGCCCCGCAAGGGATCCCGGCCAGAGCGTATACGATGTGTATACACTCCGTCCGGGATCCCATTGAAAATAAGGCATTGTTGCATCCCGCAAAAAGTACGGCCGTTGTTGCCGATGGCAACAACGGACGTACTTTCACGTAGTGTGAACATAGCCTTAAAGAGGTTTTCCCAAAATCCCCCAAAACCTATTTTCACCTGTGTAATAAATGAACGTATATTGGCAGATACAATTTTTTTAGACAACTATGTTCCCTTCCACTACATGTTCTTAAAGGGAGCCTGTCACCGGGGACGTGGGCACAGAGCCCGCCCGACCCCCCGGTGCAGCCCCCGGATACTTACTCTTTGCAATGAGTCCCGTTCCTGGAGCCAATGCCGGGACGAAGATATGAGCGCCCGAACCCGAAGCCACGGCGTCCGAAGCCGTGCGCGCGGTGTATGCGTCATTCTCTATGAGCGTCGGACTCATCTGAGGGGCGCGCGCGCACGGCTTCGGGCGCTGATATCTTCATCCCGGGATCGGCTCCAGGAACGGGACTCATTGCAAAGGGTAAGTATCCGGGAGCTGCATCGGGGGTTCGGCGGGGCTCTGTGCCCGCGTCCCCGATGACAGGTTCTCTTTATCTATATATTTTCCCACTACAGCCATAAAGCCTCCCTGATAATAGATAGGAATAGAGAAGGCAAATTCCCTGCTAGAGTGTACAGCAGGATTAAATTTTTTTTTTTTTTTTTTTTTTTATGTAATAAATTTAAAAGCAGGTTTTTATTTTTTAATGTTTGTACTTTCACACCTTCTAAGACCCATAACTCATTTATTTTTTTACATATAGTCACATGACAGTTTGTATTTTGTGATGACTCCATATAGAGTGTCTATGTAGTGTGACTTTTATAGGCCTCAGTCTGCAGTAGATCAGCAATTCTAGTGTTTAGTATTATTTTTAATTTATATCGATCACCGTGCAGGATCAATAATTATATATTTTATTAGAGCGCAATATTCTGCATGTTGCAGTACCAGATATAGTGTTGTTTTTTTATATTTATTTTTGTACATTTTTGTAAATTTTTGTTATTTGAAGAATTATATATATATATATATATATATATATATATATATATATATATATATATATATATAGTGAAACCTGGCATTATGAGTATAATTAGTTCCAGGAATGTGCTTTTAATCCAAATCACTTATATATCAAAGCAAATTTTCCCATAAGAAATAATGGAAACACAGATGATTTGTTCCACAACCCAAAAATAAGGTAGATTAGGTGTTCTGTATCAATAAAGACACTATATCAGTTCAGTCCCCATTCAAACACAACTCCCTGGGTGGCTGCAAACCTGCTGGTGCTGGTACTAGTGTCGACTGCCTGGAGCAGCTATCGGTGAAGGGGTTAATTAAGGGTTCAAAGGGAAGCAGGGGTCATACATCATCCAGTGCCACAGGTAGGAGGGATGGTGGTGACACATATACAGGAGATGTCACCGCTTGGGTTAAATCTGTGCATGCAGGGTGGGCAGTCTCACTCACTCCGTCCTCCGGCAGCAGGGAGAGAAGATTAGGCTAAGCTGCTCGCTTCCACAGGAGGATCTCTGCAGTTCTGCCGAGTTCAAATTTATTTATTTATTTTTATTATTATTATTATTATTTCACACTTGTTAAAGGGGTACTTCAGCAAAAAGCTTTTTCCCAGTAATTGAAACACATTACAAAGTTATATAACTTTGTAATATGCTTCAATCACCTATCTGCCCCCCTTCCCTATCTTTCCCCCCTAAATCCCCCACCAGGAACTGAAGTAAACTCATTCTTAACTAATGACTGTTGACCCCAGGCTTTTCTGTGGCAGCCATTTTGTGACAATGACATCATCAAGAGAGAGGCGGGTCTAAGCCCTGTTAGGCTAGCCTCCCTTTGTCAGATGACTCCAATTGTGCAGCTCTGATTGGCTGAGAAAGCTGTAAGCCATTTAATAGTTCTACCGAGTCAGTTTGACGTCACAGGAGACAAATTGCATCATGGGAAAGCCCAAACCAGGAAGTAAAGAAAAAATGAAGACACCAACTGGAGCTTCAGGGACCTGCAAACAGCGGAAAATTCAAACGGAGACAGACTCCGGAGGGATGGTAAATGTAAAAACTATATTTATGATTGATTGTTTTTCTTATCAGCGCTGGAGTACCCCTTTACACCCCCTAAGGTAAATCCATGTATTATAATCACTATATTATCAATATATATAATCATTGCTTACATTGTTCATTACAATGCTGTTGATCAGAGTAATCAGTGCTCTATCGCTGCAGTCTGTGTGAAGCAGACTGTACAAGCAGATTTACCATGGCAGCTATGGAGGCCTTCAGAAAACCTCTTGCTGCCATGGTAACTAATCAGCATCTGCGATTGTGTCATGGGGTGCCGATTAGACCCCTTACACCTCTTACTCCACTCTCTGTATGCCGCTGTTCGTGGTGAATATTTATGTGTTCTCTATGGAAAGGTGCAAGCTGCAGCCAGACTGCTCTGTCACTGGCTTACCCCTCCAAGAACAAATGGGCTGTTTAGCAAAAATCCATCATGTCCACCAATTCTCATCATCTGGCCTTATATTGTTAGTCGAACCCACCAACAATGATAGGTTCTACTAACCTAGTAAGATTTTTATAAACTTTGGGGGAGATTTATCAAGCATGGTGTAAAGCTAAACTGGCTCAGTTGCCCCTAGCAACCAATCAGATTCCACCTTTCATTTTCCAAAGAGTCTGTGAGGAATGAAAGGTGGAATCTGATTGGTTGCTAGGAGCAACTGAGCCAGTTTCACTTTACGCTAAGTTTGATAAATCTCCCCTTTTGTACCTGTATAAATAGACACTTTGCCTTCGAGGGATTATGCTGTACGACAGAACATTATTACACGTGTAATTCATAAGTGAACAACAATAAAGAAAAATTTCCCCCACTCGCCCCACCCAATCCATAACATCCTCATTTCCCTATGAATGGTATCAGTGGTCTTGCATGGGGTTGCCGTTGCTATGACGTTGCCATGGCGATTCTATTATTGGACCGAGCGATCTCGGCGTGTTTCACCAGTCTGGTACATTTTGCAATGACTCGCTTATAGAAATCGACAAAAGAAAGAGGCTGAGAGGGGCCGCGTGTAGGATCAGACGGCGAGAAGGCATAGCGTGAATTAGGAAGCCCCAGGTGGGAATATGGAAATGTATTTTCTATTGCAAAATCTAGCCGCCTATTTAACACTTTTCAGACTCCTCCAGACAAGTCAGCGACGCCTCTTACAGGCGAAATTAGGCAGAAAATCATATAGCGACAGACATGGAGCCGGCTCTTTGCTGTAACTGAGACTTTGTAGACCAAGCCGAGCCAGGACACCACATTATGTGTCCCCTTGGACCTATAAGTCCTTTACATGAACACTTACTGTATGTGGACCCGGGTACTCCGGCACTGATAAAAAAAATAAAAAATCAATCAATCATAAACATAAAAGTCTTTACATTTACCATCCCTCCTGAGTCTGTCTCCGTTTGAATATCCGGCTGTTTGCAGGTCCCTGAAGCTCCAGTTGGTGGCTTCATTTTTTCTTCATTTCTTGGTTTGGGCTTTCCCATGATGCACTTTGTCTCCTGTGATGTCTGACTCCGTAAAACTGTTAGATGGCTTACATCTTGTTCAGCCAATCAGAGCTGAGCAACCTGAGTCATCTGACAAAGAAAAGCTGGCTTAACAGGGCTTAGACCCGCCTCCCTCTTGATGATGTCATTGTCACAAAATGGCTGCCACAGAGCAGCCTGAGGTCAACAGTCATTAGGTAGGAATGAGTTTACTTCACTTCCTGGTGGGGGATTGGGGGGGGGAAAGATAGGGAAGGGGGGCAGATAGGTGGTTGAAGCATATTACAAAGTTATATAACTTTGTAATGTGTTTCAATTACTGGGAAAAAGCTTTTCGCTGGAGTACCCCCTTAAAGTGTATCTAGCACGACGGCCCAATTCTCTATTAATCTGGAAGTTTGGGTCTCTATGGATACGGAGACACAATGAGACCATAAGGCACGCGACCCCCCCATTGGATCCAAGGAGAACTAATAGAATAACATAGGATGCCACCACTGATGCAGAAGCAAGATATGGTGACTGGTACACTTTAAAGAGGTCAATTCTCATCCTTTTTTTTACATATGTGTTGCGTGTGGTATCACACCCCGACCCCATTCAGAGACCTTAAAGAGTCCATGTGTACCGCCAAACAGGCTCCCCAAACCACAACATTGTTTTCAACGGTGCCGTTACTATAGTGGGGTCTAGATCATCCATGCGCTAGACCTGCCGAAGATAAAAATCCAGCCCAGGGGTGTGACAACAGAAGAATGGTGGGGAGAGAGGCGCTGCAGGCCTAGGCCACGGGAGCTCCAGGCTCCGCCTCATTGACACCAGGCTATTGGAATGATAGTTGTTTTTAGCCCCGATACTGGCCCCAGGAGACAGGCCGAGGGACACAACAGAACTGTACCAGCTGCTTGCGGGGTGGCATGTCCAGCGGTAAAGATTCACTTTAAGGGTGGGTTCACGCATACCGTATGCGCAGCAGATGTCGAGAGGATCCAAAGAGAATGTGTGATGAATCCGGCCTGATTTTATAGTAGTGCGAGCCGCTCCATCAAGAGAACCCCCTGATAAATCAGCCTGTCACTATATAATCTCCCTCCTCATAAATAGGAGGCGGAAGTTTTGGTTAAAACTTTTCAGGGATTTGTAAGCTGGAAGAGAAGTGATGTCTGTCAGCCAAGTATAAGACAGGCGTACAGTAATGTCAGAGAAGTCAAGTATGTTACTACATCCTTTATTATGGAGACGTGTGGATAAGAGGATTATTAATATCAGTGGTTATATTATAGGAATGATAGATAGATAGATAGATAGATAGATAGATAGATAGATAGATAGATAGATAGGAGATAGATAGATAGATAGATAGATAGATAGATAGATAGATAGATAGATAAGAGATAGATAGATAGATAGATAGATAGATAGATAGGAGATAGATAGATAGATAGATAGATAGATAGGAGATAGATAGATAGATAGATAGATAGATAGATAGATAGGAGATAGATAGATAGATAGATAGATAGATAGATAGATAGATAGGAGATAGATAGATAGGAGATAGATAGATAGATAGATAGATAGATAAGAGATAGATAGATAGATAGATAGATAGATAGATAGATAGATAGATAGATAGGAGATAGATAGGAGATAGATAGATAGGAGATAGATAGATAGATAGATAGGAGATAGATAGATAGATAGATAGATAGATAGATAGATAGATAGATAGATAGATAGATAGGAGATAGATAGATAGATAGATAGATAGATAGGAGATAGATAGATAGATAGATAGATAGATAGATAGATAGATAGATAGATAGATAGATAGGAAATAGATAGATAAATAGATAGGAGATAGATAGATAATAGATAGATAGATAGATAGATAGATAGATAGATAGATAGATAGGAGATAGATAGATAGATAGATAGATAGGAGATAGATAGATAAATAGATAGATAGATAGGAGATAGATAGGAGATAGATAGATAGATAGGAGATAGATAGATAATAGATAGATAGATAATAGGAGATAGATAGATAGATAGATAGATAGATAGATAGATAGAAGATAGATAGATAATAGATGGATGGATAGATAGATAGATAGATAGATAGATAATAGGAGATAGATAGATAGATAGATAGATAGGAGATAGATAGATAGATAGATAGATAGATAGATAGATAGATAGATAGATAGGAGATAGATAGATAGATAGATAGATAGATAGATAGATAGATAGATAGATAGATAGGAGATAGATAGATAGATAGATAGATAGGAGATAGATAGATAGATAGATAGATAGATAGATAGATAGATAGGAGATAGATAGAGAGATAGATAGATAGATAGATAGATAGATAGATAGATAGATAGGAGATAGATAGATTTGTTTTCTTTTAGGAGTTTCCCATTTGTTCACAATGAGACCATAGAACTTTGCTATAAACCCAGATAAACCCTCTGTCCTCTCGGTTCTCTTGTATCACGGATCTTAATAACATATCAGAGAATTTCCTATACTCTTTGGCAAAGAAACTTAATTCCCCTTTTGCAGGAAACAGACCCGTTTCCATAGTGACTGGTGATCAAGGGACACAGAGACCTCAAAAAACCAATCCCATAAGGTTTCACTGAAAAACTGTTTACTGGTGACAGATCAGACTCTGCTGCAAACATTCTACAGGAACATCGAAGAGGCACTTACCTTCACTGTACTAAGTACTAAGGGGTGGGGGGGTGACCTACCTGGGCCCTGGTGTCTGAGGGGGCTCAAAGGTTCCCGCACTAGTCGCATGGTAGGTGGGGAAACTTGAGGAGCTAAGGGCCCTATTCCATAGTAACGATAATCGGCCGGATCGGCCCCATTTGGCCTGATTTGGCCGATTATCGTTCGGTGAAATAGAGAGAACGATCGTTCATTTAGGGCCAGACCTAAAATCATCGTTCCCCCACCGCACATCGCTACGGTTGAATAGCAGTGCGCGGCGGGCGACCGACGATTTGACAGCAGCAGCAGCATACATTACCTGTCCAGGCTTCTTCTCAGCGCTGTCTTCATCCCAGGGTCCCGCGCGCTCTATCTTCAGAATGGCCGGTCAGCTGACGGAGCGCTCAGTCAATCACAGGCCGGGACGGCCGCCATTCAGAAGATAGAGCGCGCGGGACCCTGGGATGAAGACAGCGCGGAGAAGAAGACCTGCAGGTAATGTATGATGCTGCAAGGGCTGCAAGGACATCGGTAACGATGTCCTTGCAGCCTTTGCTCAATGATCATCGGGTCGTGGAATAGGCCCAGTAAACGAGCAGCGATCTAGCAGATCACTGCTCGTTTACATCGTTGATCGGGCCCTCCTCGGCCCGTGGAATAGGACCCTAAGCCTGCTACATACATGGCGGATGTTGGCTGCAAAATTGCATCTGACTTTCCTCATAAGTGGCTGGGATCAGAGATAACTGTGAATATATTTGTTAGTCCCTTGGTTGCCAGAGAAAACTCTGATTCCATCTGTTTAGCCCCCTAGATACCAAAGATAACTCTGATCCTACCTTTTTAGCCTCACTAGATGCCAGAAAAACTCTGATCCCATTTGTTTAGACCCCTAGATGTGAGAGAAAACTCATCCCATCTGTGTAGCCCCCTAAATGCCAGAGTAAACTCAGATCCCATCTGTTTAGCCCTCTAGATCCCATAGGTAAGCCTGATCCCATTTGTTTAGCCACCTAGATACCAGAGAAAACTTTGATGCCATCTGTTTAGCCTCCTAGATGCCAAAGATAACTCTGATCTTATGTGTTTAACTCCTTAGATACCAGAGATAACTATGATCCCATTTGTTTAACCCCCTAGACACCAGAGATAACTCCAATCCCATCTGTTTAGCACCCTAGATCCTATAGATAAGTCTGATCCCATCTGTTTAGCCTCATAGATGCCAGAAAAACTCTGACCCCACCTGTTTAGCCTCATAGATGGCAGAAAATCTTGGATCCCATCTGGTTAGCCTCCTAGATGCCAAAGAAAACTCTGATCACACCTGTTAGACCTCCTAGATACCAGCAATAACTCTGATCCAAGCTGTTTAGCCCCATAGAAATCAACTGGGAACAAAATGCTAGCAGTCTTAAAGGGGTGAAATAATTTTCATATAGTGCCCAGAAAGTAAGAGAAAAACAAAAACACTTAGCTCTAATTTTTAGGTTGTTGCAGAAAGCCGCTGTCTTTGGGATTGTGATGTCATAGGCCTGCTCAGCCAATCCATTGACACAGTATTGTCCTGCCTCAACCGCTGATTGGCTGAGCAGGCCTCTAACGTCATGGCCCTGAACCTAGAAGCTTGCTGAATGAACCTTGTGCCAGTGGGTGAGCAGGAGAGTTAAGTGGATGAGTGGGGAGGTAAAAGGGTGAGCAGGAGAGGTAAATGGGTGAGTGGGGAGGTAAGTGGGTGAGTGGGGAGGTAAGTGAGTGAGCAGGGGAGGTGAGTATCATGTTTTTACTATGTCTGGACAATCAACACTTTTAAAAATTAACGGAGGAGGGGGGGAGTAGAATTGACAGCTCGGTGTATTCTTAGGTGGTGACAGATCTTCTCGCTCTTCTCGTATTTTTATAACTTTATCCGCTGGGCTGCAAACTGTTATTTTATGACTCATTTCATGTTAGAAAACACATTATGCCTCTTTGCCTATGAAAGCTAGTGCCGTTCTATTCTGTCCCAGACAACATTTTAACACTAATAGTCTCAGCGGGAATCCTGGACAGACACTTATTCCTCCATTAGTGACTCACAAAGACCGGGGCAGATGACGTGGGCAGCGCTAAGTGTGGTTATTACCGGTAATTCTCCGCAAATTGAAGGCAATTTTTCTAATGTAAGAAAGCCGGGCAGGTATAATTGGACTGGACATTAAAGTAAAAGTTTATTTAAAATTTTTATTTCCCGGATCCTATTGTGATTGGCGCACAAAGGGTAAATGGTAAGAATAGCATAATTGGGAATAATGGTTATTGGTATATGCAAATCCTGCCCGGGAATAGTACAAACAACACATAGCACATAGAGAATGGAGTCAACATTAAGAAACTTCCATGTTAATTATTTATTTACAAGGTCGGCTCTACTACCTACTTTACCCTGCTGCCATGCCTGTTGTCCCCTACCGCCAGATGTAGACAGTGTCGGACTGGGGTATCTGGGGTCCGCCAGAGGCAATGAACCTGGGGTCCCGCTAATGAAGAACCAGGGAGAAACGACATGTCAGTGAGTGTTAGTGCAGGTTCTAAAGCAGGGGGCCCACCGGAGGACTCTCCAGTCCTCTGGTGGGCCAGTCCGACACTGGTTGTAGAGCGGGACACAGTCTGCCATTATACCGTCACCTGCCGCTATACCATATGCCGTCCCTGCTGTGCTGTACAAGTGTGCTGTGGTGAGCTCCTCCTGGTGGCCAGAAGCCGCCATATCATACGCTTCCTCTGCTGTGCATGTGACATGTGAATTCTTCTTCTTGGAAAAAATAAGGCCTAGCGCATCTTTGAGAGTAAAAATTAACATAAGACACTCTTATTTTTGGAGGAACAGGGTATTATTTGGTAAGTGTATGGTGGTATTATTTAGACAGTGTGATGGTATTATTTATGGTGGTATTATTTGGTCAGTGTATGGTGGTATTATTTAGACAGTGTGATGGTATTATTTATGGTGGTATTATTTGGTCAGTGTATGGTGGTATTATTTAGACCAGTGCTTCCCAACCTTTTCCACCTTGGGGCACCCCTACTAAATAATGTTCTACACAATATAAAAACCCCCATTCAGTGACTCACAGGTGATGTCTTCTTTGATCTGAGATGTTACTCTCCGTTTCCTTTCCATCCGGTCCAGACAACCATGACGATTTCTTCCAGCTATGTTTCATCTTTTCAGAACCTGCCAGACAAACATCTTAGTCTCTGCACATTTTTAACAACTTGCTTTCCTTTCTCCCTCCTATAGGCTCCCAAACTGCCCATGCTGTGTCCTCAATGTAGTAATCATGCCTCCTGCTGTACCCCCTATATAGTAATAATGCCTATGCAGTGCCCTCAATATAGTAATAATGCCCATGCTGTGCCCTCAATATAGTAATAATGCCTATGCTGTGCCCTCAATATAGTAATCATGCCTCCTGCTGTACCCCCATATAGTAATCATGCCTCCTGCTGTACCCCCCATATAGTAATCATGTCCATGCTGTGCCCTCAATATAGTAATAATGCCCATGCTGTGCCCTCAATATAGTAATTTTGCCCATGCTGTGCCCTCAATATAGTAATTTTGCCCATGCTGTGCCCTCAATATAGTAATAATGCCCATGCTGTGCCCTCAATATAGTAATAATGCCCATGCTGTTCCCTCAATATAGTAATAATGCCCATGCTGTGCCCTCAATATAGTAATAATGCCCATGCTGTGCCCTCAATATAGTAATAATGCCCATGCTGTGCCCTCAATATAGCAATAATGCCCATGCTATGCCCTCAATATAGTAATAATGCCCATGCTGTGTCCTCAATATAGTAATCATGCCATGCCTCCTGCTGTACCCCCCCCATGTTTCCCCTCAGTATAAATACCCCTCTCCCTGCTCTGCCTCTCCCCCATGCTGCCCCCTCATCATAAATGTCCCCCATGCTGTCTCCTCGGTATAAATCTCCCCCATGCTGTGCCCCCACCTATAATAAAAAAAAAATCCTATTCACCTAATCCGGGCTGTGTGGCTGCAGGCAGCAGTTCTCCATCCTCTTCGGACTCCATCTTGTGAGCCGCGGGGACGGGACCTCCGGCAGACGTGATGACGTCACATCATCACGCCTGCTGGAGAGGTCATGTTCGGGCCTCCTATAGGCTGCTGGCATGAAGTGTCGGCGGCCTATGGGAGTGAATGTAGGAGCAGGACACTGACAGGTCCTGCTCCTACATTCTGCTCAATTGAATGTTCCGCCCGCTCACTGTCTGAACGGGCGGAACATCAAACCGATCGGTATGTCCCTAGAAGCCGCGTGGCCGCAGCTTCTAAGGATATTAAAGGGACAGTGTCACATTTCCCACCGGGATCCCGCGGCACCCCTGGCGGGTTCTCCCGGCACCCCAGTGTGCCCCAGCACCCCGGTTGGGAACCACTGATTTAGACAGTGTGTGATGTATTATTTATGGTGGTATTATTTGGTCAATGTATGGTGGTATTATTTAGACAGTGTATGGTGGTATTATTTATGCTGGTATTATTTAGACAATGTATGGTGGTATTACTTAAACAGTGTGTAATGGTATTATTTTGGTGGTATTGTTTAGTCAGTGTATGGTGGTAATATTTAGACAGTGTGTGATGGTATTATTTATGGTGGTATTATTTGGTCAGTGTATGGTGGTATTATTTAGAGAGTGTGTGATGGTATTATTTATGGTGGTATTATTTGGTCAGTGTATGGTGGTATTATTTGGTCAGTGTATGGTGGTATTATTTAGACAGTACGATAGTATTATTTATGGTGGTATTATTTGGTCAGTATGTGATGGTATTATTTATGGTGGTAATATTTTTGCAGTGTGGTGTTATTTGGTGAGCTGTATCAAGGTGTTAGTTATTATTGCTCTTTTTTATATAATTATTTGGACAGTGTATAGTGCTATTATGTGGATAGTGTATGCAGGTAACATTTGAGCAGTTCATGGTGGTACTCTTTGGGTATTATATGAATGCATTATTCAGGTGTTGTATGGAGGCATTGTTTATTATTGCTTTTTATTGTACAATTAGTTGGGCAGTGTATGGTGGTAGCATGTGAGCATTGTATGTAGGTATGATACAGGCAGTGTATGGGGGTAATATGTGAGCAGTGATACAGGCATTGTATGGAGGTATGATTGATTATTGCTCTATATTGAATAATTATTTAGGGAGTGTATGGTGGTAACATCTGGGCCATGTATGTAGGTATCATTTGGTCAGTGTATAATGGCATTATTTGGTCAGTGTATGGAGGTATTATTTGGTCAGTGTATAGTGGCATTATTTGGTCAGTGTATGGAGTTATCATTTGGGCAGTGTATTGTGGTATTATTTAGGCAGTGTATGGAGGTATTATTTGGGCAGTGTATGGAGGTATTATTTAGTCATGGTATAGTGGTATTATTTGGGAAGTGTATAGTGGTATTATTTGGGCAGTGTATGGAGGTATTATTTGCGCAGTGTATAAAGGTATTATTTGGGCAGTGTATGGAGGTATTATTTGGGCAGTGTATGGAGGTATTATTTGGGCAGTGTATGGAGGTATTATTTGGGCAGTGTACGGAGGTATTATTTGGGCAGTGTATGGAGGTATTATTTAGTCATGGTACAGTGGTATTATTTGGGCAGTGTATAGTGGTATTATTTGGGCAGTGTGTGGTAGTAGTATTTATTATTTCTCTTTATTGTGAAATTATTTGGTCAGTAAATGGAAGAATTATTGGGTCAGTGTATAGAAGTATTATATGGGCAGTATATGAAAGTATTATTTCAGTAGTATATGGTGCATTGCATCTATTCGCAGCTATCTCCTAGTGATGAACGAACATGTTCGTAAATGTTCGCATGTTCGTACAAACATGACGCTAAATGTTCGTTCTCCTCAATCACCAACAATTTGTTCGATAATCGGAATGGTTATAACGATCATTTTCGAACATATTTGAGCTTGCAAAAGTTTATCTCGCGATGTACGCAACTGCGTAATTTATGCTTTGCACCTGATATGTACGGTACGCATGTGTGTAGACCAAAACTTACGCTTCTACTGTACATTCGTTATTTGTTCGTGAATGTTCGGTGAGCACAAACTGATCACAAATTTATTTTTTTTTTATGTTCGTGTTCGGGATCCGAACCGAGCATCGGGATGTTCGCTCATGACTACTATTTTCTGTTAATACGATCTAAAGTAACCTTACTAAATGTATGACCCCAGTCATCACTGATGCTGTATATACAGGGTAACCAAAGTAAAATTTATCAGTACTTATATAATGATAATAAATTCCCCAGTGTTGTATAGAGCAGGGGTCCTCAACTGGCAGACCGGTTATATACTACTGGGGAGTGCACAGAGGGTCTATATACTACTGGGGGAGCGAACAGGGGGGTTATATACTACTGGGGAAGTGCCCAGAGGGACTATATACTACTGGGGGAGCGAACAGGGGTCTATATACTACTGGGAGAGCACACAGGGGTCTATATACTACCGTGGAGAAACAGGGGGACTATATACTACTGGGGGAGCATACAGGGGGGCTATTTACAGCTCGGGGAGTGTACAGGGGGCTATATACTACTGGGGGAGCACACAGGGGGACTATATTCTACTGGGGGAGCGCACAGTGGTCTATATACTACCAGGGAAGCAAAAGGGGGACTATATACTACTGAGGGAGCACACAGGGGGCTATATACTGCTGGGGGAGCGTACAGGGTGCTATATACTACTGGAGAGCGCACAGGGGGACTATATACTACTATACTACTGGGAGAGCGCATATGTGTCTATATACTACTGGGGAAGCGCACAGGGGTCTATATACTACTAGGGGAGCAACAGGGGGGCTATATACTACTGGGGGAGCGCAACACGTTTACTAATTATGTTTAGCTCGGACCTTCACCTGACAATAGACCCTGGTAAGTGGACCTTCACTAAAAGTTGTTGAGTACACCTGGTATAGAGAATAAATCCATACAAGCATGGGAAGAACATACAGTACAACCTCCATACAAAGCTTTGCTGGATTTGCTTATTGCTCATCATTAATTTAATATTGCAGAGTGTAGTGAGCTGCAGTACCACATGCAGCCACAAGGATGAGAGTGGCGCTGTGTCACCTGTTGAAAAATATTCTCCAAAAGTATTTTCCATCATCAGTAATTGGCTCATAGTCTCCTCTATGCATAGAAAACAATATCAAACTATAAACCAGCGTTTCTCTAATGTATAATAGGACGAGATAAAAATCCCCTGCGCCGGGGTCACACACAGGTTTCCCGCTTCCACTTCTGAATGAGAATGATCAATGCTTCTCATCATCTAGATAGAGCCGTAATCATCCCACAATGTTACATTGTATCCCAATGCTGAATTGTGCGCTGGCCGCTATCTCCGAACGGCCGGGGACCTGCCGCGACAAAGCACTGAAAGGAAGAGAAGGATGAATAGCCGTCCCCAGGTGGCAGATGGAGATCGCCAGCGACACTTTCACTGCTTCCTTTCAGGATTCAACAGTTAGTTTCCAGCTTGTAACTCACAATAAAAACTGATGTGTATATGATGAAGCCATACAAGCAGCCGTATACCTGAGATGGGCGTTATATTTAGTGTCCAGAGCAGGAGAGGTTTATATTGGGAATTTACTGCTGCTCTGGACAGTTCCTGTCACGGACAGAGGTGGCAGCAGAGAGCACTGTGTCAGACTGGAAAGAATACATCACTTCCTGCAGGACATACAGCAGCTGATAAGTAGTGGAAGACTTGAGATTTTTAAATAGAAATAAGTTACAAACCTATATAACTTTCTGGTCCCGTTTGATCTGAAAATAATGTGGAGCTTCACCCAGGAGTGTTGGCACAGTTAGGTTGGCGGACCTCCAGCCGGCAACTTACTTCAGTCTTTTTGAGGATTGGACTATGATAACATAGATCGGTAAAGGGCAGAATAACAGGATCCCTCCCGCCACCAGTCTAATCTTCTGTTTATTTGAAGTGCAGGAAAATCAATGATCCTGATGTGTCTCTAATATTCCGAGTGCTTTACTAACGTCGTGTTCTGTCTGGAACAAGTGGCTACTTCCTTACCAGATACTGCTAAGGGAGGGATTCTCAGTACAAACAGAATATTAACCCCATTAAGGTCTAAGTCCGTAACTTCTTCAGATTTTTCTTAAAAACAGCGCCACCCTCGTCTTCAGGTTGTGTGTGGTATTACAGCTCAGCCCCAATTCCCCTGAAAGGAGCTGAGCTGCAATCTGTAAGAGGGCAGCCATGTTTTTTTCTAATTTTGTACAACTTTGTTGTTTTGTCTGTAACTTTATTATTATTATTGTTCTTATGTCCGCTGGTCCAGGCAAAATCAATAGGCTAAGCCTAATTTTTTCTGTTGTGTAAGGGAGCCTTAAAAAAGTTATCTAGAATAAGAAAAATCACAGCTACTTTCTTGCAAAAAGCGCCACCCCCTGTCTTCAGGTTGTGTGCAGTAATACAGTTCAGCTCCACTTTAATAGAACTAAGCTGCCATACCACATCCAAACTGGGGACAGGTGTGGCGCTGTTTCTGTTGATAGAAGAAAGCAGTCATTGTTTTCTAAAAATAGATAAACCCTTTAAGGCTCCTGTCAGGTAAAGGGGTCTGGGATGACAACAGACAGGTGCAACCCTAGAACTGACACCCGCCCCAGCTGTCCCTACCTGATTGCCTCGACAGCCCTAAGATGGCTGCGGACAACTGGGCGGCGATCCCTAACCTGATCCAAGTGGAAACACAAAACGGAGACAAGACAAACACACAAAAAGGGAATAGTCAGAGGTCCTAGTCGGTAACAGCCGGTCAATATAAATACAAAGTCTAGATCCAAAGAATAGTCGGGTACAAGCCAAAAGTCAGGTGATCAGGAGTTCAAGTCAGAGTGAATAGCTAGTTCAAGAAGCACTAGGTAACTAGAGTCTTTCACAGGCAAGGATCATGAGACATTTGATGGTATTTATGGAACCTGTAGTCCCAGCCCCCAGGTGTGATTGGGGCTGAGGCTCCAGGTCCTGCCCAGATACCGACAGCTGACTAGTGTGTCAGCTGTCAATCACCAATCAGCAAACACACACAACACCTATGTGAGCAGCCAGGGAGAGAATACTTGCCACAGCTACAACAAGGAGCAGCAGAGTAGAGTATGACAAAAACATGGGAAGCATTCTGGCTGTTATTGATGCAGAATTGAACGCATGGCCCGAGTCCTAACAGAACCCCCCCCCCCCCCCCCCCCCTGAGGAGGGGCCTCCGGACCCTCACAAAGACCTCCGGGCTTGGTGGGGTATAAAGAATAACATTTTTCCACCAAGTCAGGAGCATGGAGATCTTTAGCGGAGACCCATGTTCGCTCTTCAGGACCATAACCCTTCCAATGTACTAGATACTGAATGGACTTGCGCACTTTTCTGGAATCTAGGACTCGTTCCACCTCAAATTCCAGTTCCCCCTGTACTACCACTGGAGAAGGTGGAGGACGAGAAACCACAGGAGGAATATACTGTTTGAGTAGGCTTTTGTAAAACACTGGGTGAATGCGAAGTGAATGAGGTAGCTGCAGTTTAAAAGATACCGGGTTAATTATTTCGATGATGGAGAAGGGACCAATAAAACGGGGAGCGAATTTATGAGAGGGTACACGAAGATGCAAGTTTTTTGTTGATAACCAAACTTTATCACCTATGGTGTAGTCAGGGCCGGGGCGACGTTTGCGGTTGGCATATTTAATTTGTTTTTGCTGGGCATTTTGGAGAGTCGCCAGACTCTCTGCCCAAACTGTGCACAGTTTTTGAGTTAACGGATGAAAATTGAGTTTCATTATTTGGAATGACAGAAAATCGCGGATGGAATCCGTTGTTGCAGAAGAAGGGGGTATGTTGAGTGGAAGTGTTTGTGTGGTTGTTAAGAGCGAATTCAGCCATGGGTAGATATTCTGACCATTGGTCTTGGTAATCGGAAATGTAGCATCTCAGGTATTGCTCTAGGGATTGATTCATGCGTCTGCCCATTGGTTTCGGGGTGAAATGCAGATGAGAATGACAACGTTGCCCCCAGCAAACCACAAAATGCTCTCCAGAACTTAGAGACAAACTGAACGCCTTTATCTGACACGATATTCATTGGTATGCCATGTAAACGGAGGACATGGCGTACAAACAGACTTGCCAAGGACTTAGCACAGGGTAATTTCTTGAGTGCCACTAAGTGACACATCTTACTAAACCTGTCAACTATCACCCAAACCACTGTCTTGCCCTGAGAGGGGGGAAGATCCGTTACAAAATCCATGGAGATGTGAGACCATGGCCGACTAGGCACAGGGAGGGGTTGGAGTAAACCCTCTGGTAAGGACCTAGGGGTTTTTGCCCGGGCACAGGTCTCACATGACCTTACATAATCCCGGACGTCTCTCTGCCAAGAAGGCCACCAGCAAGAACGGGTAAGCAGATAACCTGTTCCAGTTATACCTGGGTGACCAGCCAGAACAGAGGAGTGGACCTCCTTCAACACTGCCCACCTGAGATTCATAGGCACAAACAATTTATCAGCAGGAACATTTGCAGGGGTATCATTTTGAGCTTTCAAGATAGCATCTTTCAGATCCACAGAAATACTTGCTAAGACAGTGCCCGAGGATAGAATTGTCTCTGGTTCCACCTCAGGCATTTCACAGAAACCAAAACTCCTGGATAAGGCATCTGCCTTAACATTTTTAGAACCTGGGCGATAGGTAACAATAAAATTAAACCGGGTGAAGAACAATGCCCAGCGGGCTTGTCTGGGATTTAACCTTTTGGCCTTATCCAAATATAACAAATTTTTGTGATCAGTTATTACTGTTACTTGGTGTCTGGCTCCCTCCAGGAAGTGTCTCCACTCCTCAAAGGCCCATTTAATGGCCAAAAGTTCTCGGTTGCCAATATCGTAATTGATTTCAGAAGTGGAGAACTTCCTGGAGAAGAATGCAACTGGTCTCAGGTTAGTGTATGGTTCTTTTCCCTGTGAGAGAACTGCCCCGACACCAGCTTCGGATGCATCCACTTCCACCACAAATGGCAGCTCAGAGTCTGGATGCACCAATACAGGGGCAGAAGAGAAACTTCCTTTTAACTGAGTAAAGGCCTGTTCGGCCTCAGGTGGCCAAGAGGTTGGGTCCACACCTTTTTTGGTTAACTCTGTGAGAGGTTTGACAATCAATGAAAAGTTACGAATAAATTTTCTATAGAAGTTGGCAAACCCCAAGAACCTCTGAATCTCTTTCAAGGTAGTGGGTCTCGCCCATTCAAGCACTGCTGACACCTTCTTAGGGTCCATTTTTACCAAGTTAGGAGTTAGTATGTACCCAAGGAACCCAACCTCTTTCACACCGAACAAGCACTTAGATAACTTGGCACACAAATAATTGTTTCTTAACCTGGATAATACCTCACGGACATGCTTAACATGAGATTCCCAATCCGGGGAGTAAATAAGAATGTCATCTAGGTAAATAACCAGGTATTGACCAAACAAGTCACGAAATATATCATTGACGAATCTCTGAAAAACGGCGGGGGCATTACTCAACCCGAATGGCATCACCAGATATTCGAAATGCCCTTCAGGAGTGTTAAATGCCGTCTTCCATTCGTCACCTTCCCTGATCCGGATCAGATTGTAGGCGCCCCGAAGGTCAATTTTAGAGAACCATTGAGCACCTACAACCTGGTTCAGAAGATCCGGGATCAGGGGAAGTGGGTGCTGGTCCTTTATAGTTATTTTATTAAGCTCCCTGTAGTCGATACAAGGGCGGAGGCCCCATCTTTTTTTTTCTACAAAATAGAAACCAGCGCCCAGTGGTGACACCGAAGGCCGGATGTGACCCTTCCTCAGACTGTCCTGTATGTACTGGCGCATCGACTCCCGTTCTGGGGGGGACAAGTTAAAAATACGGCCTTTAGGAAACCTAGCCCCAGACACGAGATCGATGGCACAGTCATACGGACGGTGAGGAGGCAAGGCGTCAGCAATGGCCTCATTAAACACATCTGCAAAGTCAGTAATGTAACTAGGGAGATCAGAAACATCATCAACAGTACATACTAGGGGATTTACCTGAGTCAGATGAGAACCACAGGAACTACCCCACTTAACCAGCTCTGTGGTTCTCCAGTCAAAACTCGGGTTATGCAGACGTAGCCATGGTAAGCCCAGAATAATATCTGCAGCTAGCTTATCCATTACAAAAAACGATATCTCCTCATGATGGAGACACCCAACCTGCATGGCCACTTCGGGAGTACGGTATTTCACTGCTCCACCACTCAGAGGGGTGGAATCTGCACCAGCCACTGTAAAAGGACAACAAAGGGGTACCAATTCAAGACCCAATGACATTGCCACCGGGGTACGGATAAAACTCAGGGCAGCACCTGAGTCAACCATAGCGGAACACGAAAAAACAATATTCCTAGAAACCAGGGTAACAGGTAAAAGAAACTTATCAAATTTCTTGGGAGGTACCTGTGTGCCTGAGTGACCCTCTGGACCATCACTCAGGCACTGGAATTTCCCCGACTTCTGAGGAGGCTTGGACGGACAGTTCTTCAAATAGTGACCTGGTCTCCCACAATACAGACAAAGGGAGTGCTCCAAACGATATCTCCTACGGGCCGAGGCATTTCCAAGAACCATGGGTTCATCAGAGGTCGCTGGAGGTAGAGATAGCTCCGTCAGTTTGGGAAAGGTATTAGGAAGCTGGCTCGATTTTGTCTGAGCCATTGTCACCCCCATCTTTTCCCGTTTCCTCTCCCTCAGTCTTCTGTCAATGGTAACAGCTAATGTCATGTAATCACTAAGGGAGTCAGGAGTGGGGTGACTAACCATAACGTCCTTTATGGGGTCTGAAAGACCTTGACGGAACAAGGTCTTCAGGGGGGAATCCTGCCATCCAGTCAGGGCGCACCATTGTCGGAACTCGGAACAGTATTCTTCCGCGGTGCGACAACCCTGCTGGATGGACAAAAGATGGGATTCTGCTACAGCAACACGGTCAGGGTCATCATATATTTGGCCCAAGGAGAAGAAAAATGTCTCCACTGAACTCCACTCAGGAGCCTCAGGAGGAAGGGCCAAGGCCCAATCCTGAGGGGGACCTTGGAGAAGGGAGACAACTATAGCAACCCTTTCAGAGTCTGAAACAAACAGATTAAAACGGAAATACAGGTAACATGATTCCCTAAACGTCCGAAACTTGTTTAAGTTTCCATCAAACCTGTCAGGCAGCAGCATTTTTAATTTATGCTGTACTACCTGAAGAGGCGCTGTCACCGAGGTCTGTGTCTTGGATAATGGGGAGGTAGTCTGGGACAAATTGTCCACCCGGTTAGACAATTGCGTTACCAACCCAGCAACACCCTTAAGATGAGTAGCCAGCTCATCAAGACGGTCGGCGACCAATGTGTCGGTACTCATGCCGAACCGCCGGGAATGACTTCGGTAAGGCCTGTGAAAATGTCAGGTAAAGGGGTCTGGGATGACAACAGACAGGTGCAACCCTAGAACTGACACCCGCCCCAGCTGTCCCTACCTGATTGCCTCGACAGCCCTAAGATGGCTGCGGACAACTGGGCGGCGATCCCTAACCTGATCCAAGTGGAAACACAAAACGGAGACAAGACAAACACACAAAAAGGGAATAGTCAGAGGTCCTAGTCGGTAACAGCCGGTCAATATAAATACAAAGTCTAGATCCAAAGAATAGTCGGGTACAAGCCAAAAGTCAGGTGATCAGGAGTTCAAGTCAGAGTGAATAGCTAGTTCAAGAAGCACTAGGTAACTAGAGTCTTTCACAGGCAGGGATCATGAGACATTTGATGGTATTTATGGAACCTGTAGTCCCAGCCCCCAGGTGTGATTGGGGCTGAGGCTCCAGGTCCTGCCCAGATACCGACAGCTGACTAGTGTGTCAGCTGTCAATCACCAATCAGCAAACACACACAACACCTATGTGAGCAGCCAGGGAGAGAATACTTGCCACAGCTACAACAAGGAGCAGCAGAGTAGAGTATGACAAAAACATGGGAAGCATTCTGGCTGTTATTGATGCAGAGTTGAACGCATGGCCCGAGTACTAACAGCTCCTATACTCAACAGATAAAAGTAGGTCGAGCCCATTGATTTTGGACCCCTTGTGCCCCTTGACAGATTATGTTTGGTCATGTTCAGTTCTTTCCTTAGAGGTTTCTGGCAGCAGCTTATTCACCTCTCCCCACAGAACTGACCATGCATGTGTGGTGTCCTACCACTGGTGCTGTCTAGGGCACCTTAGTAAGTCCCTCCCTCAGGTTCACAAGAGTGGGAAAGGTAGTATTGTGTTTTCCCCTCTAGGTGTCATTACTGTTCTATCTAACCTATTGCAGAACTGAAGGAGGTCCAAGGGTTAATTGTTTTATACCATGTGTTATGTGCTGACCAATCAAAGAGGTCAAAGGGTTAATTGTTTTATACCATGTGTTATGTGCTGACCAATCAAAGATGCTTGTTCTTTTCTAACCTATCTCTTTTTTTCTCTCACACACACACTCAGCCCCACCACTCACAGGAGGATTTAGTTTTGACCCCTGTAGGAGGAGTTAGCTTTGGTGGAAGGAAGTAGTCAGTCTCTAACCAGTATTCAGTGTGAGAGGAAGCAAGCACAAAGCAGTCTCTTCAGAAGTTAAGCCAGGGCCTGGCTTTGGCCATGACCCATGAAAGTGACCAAAGACAGCTACTTAAGATTTCTTTATGGAAGTAACTAAAGCAAGTATGCAGGTCTCTACTCTACTTAGAGGAGAGAAGCCACCAAGGAAACCATTGTCCACACCAGAAACCTCTCTAAAACGTGTTCAATTACCTGAAGCAAGAGGAACTCACCCCAGTAGGACAAAGCTACCATACAAGGTCTACGTATCCTACTGCACAGTGCAAGATAACTGGGAAACCTTGGAAACCTGCTACACCTAGATAACTGAAGACTGGGGCTTGTAATACCCACTTAGGATGGATATCCCACAACTAGAGGGCATAAGGCGGTTCAGAGCCACTATTGGCATCCGTGAGTACGAGTATCTTATCTCTTCTGTATCTACTCCTGCTCCAGCAGAGCACATTCACTACTTTGGGCAGGGCCCCTCTGGCAACTCCTCTTCTCTCTCTCTACAAAGCACCTACTACTTCAAGCACTGGTCCTACCTCACTGTCAGCACTAAAGTTCCATGTTAAAAAATTGCACTGTATTTATCACGTGTACTGTTCATTATGAGATATTATTCAGTAAAGTATTATATTTTTACTAAACGCTTGGGACTCTGTCAGCACCTGCACCTACACACTATCTTATACTTGGGTTATCTCCCCTTTCTGAGAGTGGTGGTACCAACAACTCGGGGTGGGTCTACTATCACTCCAGGCTACTGTGCCCAAGTGACCCAAAACACCCCCAAAGGTTACCGACCATAGGGGCAGCCGGCGACTCATCACACATGAGTATGGGAAGGATAGCAGGAATACTTTTTTGCCTAGACCCCATCTGAAATACCCTAATGCCAACTCCTGGATCCTACCATTAAGTGCTGAGAACTGCAAAGCCCCCTGGGAGCGGCATGAGCATGCATTCCCACTAATAGTTTATTAAAGAACCGCTCATCATAGCGCTGCGCTCATAATTGCTGGAGGGAGAACACGTCTCTATATCATAACGTTCGCCTTTGTGCCGCACAATAGCTCAAAGACAGCTCTGGGGGGCTTTTAACTTGAAATGTTCCATAATATGAAAAATTGCTTTGTCTTAGAATGTTCCGCATAGGTCCCAAAGTGGACGGAATAAATCTTCATTTAAAGGGACCTCCACTTATTTCTTTAAAAAAAACATCCTGGGGAGATGATGGTCAGGAAAAGGTCAGGATTATATCCGATTTAATTCTTTTCAAGTTGTGTTCCATTGGAAAAATATCATGTCTGGTCCTTAAAGAAAATGTATATATATGTATATATATATATATATATATATATATATATATGTGTGTATGTGTGTGTGTGTGTGTGTGTGTGTGTGTGTGTGTCTGTTTTTTTTTTCTTTTTTATAATCTATTTTTATTTTCTGATTATAATTTTTTTTTTTTGTACAAGCTCCATGGACATATACGACAATACACAGGAGCTGTCCCACTGACATGAATGGGAAACATTACTGAGCATGCTCTGTGACCTTCGAAGGGGTCATCCACCAGGATGTTGTATTATTTATTGGATGTACTGTACTATGCACAGCTGAAGGTCACATGGGTTAACTGTTTGTCAAATGTTGTGTTTCCTCCTGTCACAGGTTCACGTTTGTTTCACTCACTTTACGGCCTATCATCTTTCTTCTCTCTTACACACATAGCCCACCCAATCCCACTCTAGCTAAGGTAACCCTATAAAAAGGAGCTAGTTCTTGGTGGGAGGGTTTTTCTTAGTCTTCTAGGTGAGTCAGTGGAGAGACAGACACAGAGAGCAATTCCTGCTGCAGTGAAGTCAGGGCCTGGCTCAGACCAGAACCCTTCTTCAGGAACCAAGAGACTTATTCTTTCTTTATGCAACTTACTACCGCTAGCATGCAGTGCTAGACCCTTAGGAGGGAGTGACGTCCTCTGAGAAAAACCTTGTCCATGCCAGGGATACCTTCTGCAACACACAGGGCAGTATACCTGAGGCTAGGTACTGACCCTAATAGGACAAAGCAGCATGTATGCCGATGTATCCTACTGTAATGCAGGGCTATTCTGGGAAGTCTTGGAAAGTCTGCTCAACCCAGTGCAGGGACCTGGGACCTCGTACTACCCTAGCAGGACAGGTATCCCGACACTAAAGGGCAAATGGCGGTCAGATCTAAAGTATCTATATGTAAGTATAAGTATCTTCCTCTTCTTTTTTTTCGGTTTTCCTCTATGCTATCCTGGCAGAGTACACTACTACTTTGGACAGGGCCCTCAAGATGATCCTTTACTCTACTCTCACTTCATTTGACTCTACTCTCAAGTCATTGGACTCTGGTCAATTATTTCTTGCACCTGCACCTATACACCTGTTCACACTTAGGTTATCGAAACCTTGGTGCTAATTTTTTCTGGGGGTGGGTTCCAACACCATTCCTGGCCACCGTGACAAGCGCCCAAGTGACCCTACTTCCACGCAGCAGCCACACCGCACATCAACCCTGGCCTATGGCAAGTCTACTTATTCATGACTCCAAACCGATGCGTCACCGCCATCCCTATAAATACCGTCTAGAAAGCCGGCGACATTTCCCTAAGTGGCGTCTATTTCACATCATTATATACAGAGAAGGTATTGTGAGACACCAGACAGCTATATGTGTTAGTTTTACGATACGCCGAGCCCTGTGGATTTGTGCAGGTGTAGACGACTCCGCCATAGCGCCATTAAATGCGTAATTTCCAGCCATTTCATTTAACATATTGTACCACATAAGTGTTGGCAATTGCTGCTATGAATGGAGTTTAAGCAATCAGCTGCGTTCAGTGCGAAGCAATGTAGGCAATAAGCAACGCATTACGCCGCCGCCGTACGTCTCCGTGTCACTAATGCAATGTTACACTACTCTATGGAGCTTTTCTAAAAGCGTTGCGGAGGAGCTGACATATTGTATATGGTGAATAAATCAAGATTGATCCTTTATGCTGCCATCTTCGTTTTCGCATGGTCCTAATACAGAGAGCGATCATCAGGGCTCATTGGTGGGGGTCTGGATCCAAAGACCCTCCCATTATTCCCTAAAGGTCATTGTCTTCTTATCAGAGCCTTATCACCAGGTAGAACAAACAATAAGACGTGTCCAGCAGATCCTAGCTCACCTTGTATGTATAGGTACAAGAAAAAGTAAGTGAACCCTTTGGAATTACCTGTATTGTTTGTCAATTATTATCTAAGCCACCATTATAGACAATCTCTAGCTAAACTAATAGCACACAGAATGTTGTACCATCAATTTCTCTTTAGTAGGTAAACATCCACAGTGCAGGGATAAAAAGTAAGGGAGCCCTTTAGAATTAGCATTGATTACCATTGAAATGTGGTGTGATGAGGTGACAGACATAGACAATAGACAAATCTAATGGCAAATAAGGCTGTAGGAGTCCTGTTTTGTTTTTTCCTGGGCAGGGATAGGGATAAAAAGTAAGTGAATCCTTTAGAATTAGCAATATTTCTGCATTGATTACCATTAAAATATGTATAAAAATATAGACAAATACAATCTAATAACAAATAAAGCTGTACACGTCCTGTTTTTTTTTGTAAGTAAACATCAACAGTGCAGGGAGAAGAAGTAAGTGAACCCTTTAGAATTACATGGAATTTTGCATGGATTACCAATGAAATGTGGCCTGATGTGATCAGAATTATGGACAAATACAATATAATAACGCAGAGAACCTTGTACCATTCCTGTAAACATCCACTGTGCAGAAAAAAGTAAGTGAACCCTTAAATTTAGTAACCGATAGATCCCTGCATAGTAGCAATCACCTCCACCAAATATTTTCCACAAAATTTCACTTTTTTCACAAGAACAGAGGTCAGTCATCCGGGTGACTGGAGCAGCATTGCACATGCTCGACCACCGTTCCATTCATTCTCTATGATAGTTTTTGAACACTTCCACAGCTCGGCTTGGCGATGATCAGAAGTCTTGAGTGAATGGGGCAGTGGCCAAACCTCTGTGCTGCAGCTCCATTCACTTAAGGGACAATTGACATCCCTTCTCGTGATCAGTGGGGGTTCAAGTTGTCTTCCTTCCATTGACCACTGGATATCCTGTACCTGGTGGATAGGGGATAAAGTTTAATCTTGGAATAACCCCTTTAACAAAGTGTGTAGCTTGGCATTTGACCCTAACCAAATAGATATAGGGGTTGTCCACAGCATAGGGGATAACTAGTGGGACCCCTACTGTACTAGGTACAGACCCCACTAGGACAAAGCAGCGTGTATGCTAACATATCCTACTGTAACGCAGGGCTATTCTGGGAAGTCTTGGAAAGTCTGCTCAACCCAGTGTCGGGACCTGGGACCTCGTACTATCCTAACAGGACGGGTATCCCGGCACTGTACATGCTTGACCACCATTCCATTTATTCTCTATCCTCATTCTCTAACCAAATAGATGTAGGGGTCATCCACAGCATAGGGGATAACTAGTGAGACCCCTACTGAACCAAGGTTAATTTTCCCCAACTGACTTGATCAGCACTGCCCATGCTTGGCCATGACTCTATTCACTGTCCAAAATTGCTGGGTTCAGCACTTGGCAACGTTCAGAGCCTCTTATGCAATAAACTGAGAAGCAGCCAAGCATACTCTATTCATCCAGGGGGCTATTGACCTAAATTCCAGTGATTGGTGGGGTCCCAGTGGTCAGACACTCACCAATCAACTAGTTGTCCCCTATCTTGTGAATCAGGTATAATTTGTAATATTTTGGGATAACCCCTTTAAATTTCCAATATGGTGCACAACACGTCTATCAGAGGAGATTAGAATGTAAAACATTTCGCTCACCCCACCCTGTCCCTAGTTAATAAGGACCACACATCAGTCATGTCCTGCCTATAAATACAACCTACTTCTTGTCTTCATCTTGTCTTTCCTCGTCCCAGGGGTCAATGAACCCATCATGGAGGATGATGGAGCTGCTGGGGAATTGCTATGGGACAGAGCAGCTGAGCCTGACCCAAAATCCTTCTCCCTGACCTAATGAAGGAAATGAGAGCTGGCATCTGGCCGGAGAGGTGCTCGCGCCAAGGCCTGGTGATCAATCTAATACTGTCCCTGAAGGATTCCTGAACGGAGCCAATTCATCATAGTCATTTAGATTCAGGACTCTACCTGTAGATAACAGCATTATAATCCGCTCTTCCAGCCCGTCGTATTGACTCTACACTGTAATTTCTGAATATAGACTAACGCTCATACCTGTCAATGTGAGGGTGATGCTGAACACTCACATACTAAAATGAATGTTTTGCAGGTGGATGAGATGATGGCTGAATAAATGCAAATAGTCAGAGTGTGGTGTCCCACTGTGGGTGTTGCTATTCTTTACACCCCTCGTAAAAGTCTGTACTTGTCTGTGATTTCACTATAGCTGTTGTATTACTGAAGATGACCACTAGATGTCGCTATAGTGTGTAACTAAGGTCTAGAAGCTGCACGGCTGAAGTATACTAAAGGGTTAATGTTTGTGTATGTACCAGATTCTGTTGTCCAGTAGGATTTCTCCTTTCTTCTGTTCGATTCTTTCTTTTCTATCCAGTTTCTCTATTGCACTCTTTCCACCCAACAACAGCGCAGCACGCTTGCTGGTTAGGAAGTTAGTCCCTTGGGTGAAGGCGGAGTCTTAGCTGAGTTTTGGAGGAGAAAGGACACAGCTCAGATAGCTCTTCTCAGCGGTTCTACCTGGGCCCTGATGGACCTCTACTGCTAAAGGACACCAAGTTGTTTCCACGAGTGTGGTCCCAGTGTGGACAACAGCTGTTTTCCAAGGAGTCGTCAGCGAGTCAACACCAAGGATTAGGAAGGCAATCCGAGTCAGCAACAGAAAAGGCAGGCAGCACAGACAAAGTGTAAACCACCACGGGAGAACAGGCACGGTTAAGGATATACAGACTATCAGGAGAAATGCACCAATACATTTTTGCTAGGAACGCAAGGATGCAACAATGCTCAGGCAAGGAGGAACAGGTGGAGAAAGTTTAAATAGATGCAGGTGACTCTGGATTGGTAGGAAGTAGTAGCAGGTGGAGATATGCTGACCCTTTCAATCCAGAGCAGGTGGCCACAGGCACATCAATATTGGCCAGAGGTGTAATTGCAGGAGGAAGCAGATGCAGGGGAACACAAGGACAATGGAGGACAAAGGAGGACCCAGGACCAGCAGGGAGACCAGTGGAAGAGTGGTTAGGGAGAAAGGGGTGAGCAGGAATGGGACGTGGATGGCGGCGTAGGTGGCAAGCATTGGGCTACGGCCAGTTGCCACCCACCAAGAGCTCAAATAAGTCCCACCCATGTCCTCATTATTTATTTACTGTCTGTCATATGGGTTAGATGAATTCAAGCAAGTACAGATACGGTGAATAATCGGGCAAGGGTGGAACTAACCTGGACTTTTGACATGCTGGGGAACACCCCCTGGGCACTAGAGCCTTATTTACATATTAACTGAAATGCTTATATCTCAGCATTGGAAAGGACTATGGAGATGAGATGGATATGCCAGGAATCATGGCGACTAGCTCTATTTAGCTCTAAATTTCTATAAAATTTTGAACATTTTAGGAGGAGGAGCCTTCAAGTGTTATTGACATCCCGAAAAATTGTGTCTATAGAATAGCGTTGGAAGAGAATGTGAAGGAGCAGATTCCTTCTACAAATAAATAAATTATGTGGCCCAAGGAATTATGGGAGAAATATTTAATATTCTGCCTGCTTAGACCCATGTGCCTCCTTACTATGTATTGATTTTGTGTATTTTTGTTTCTCTCCCATTGGGACGTTGAGCTGCCATCGTCTATGTAACCTGCCGGCTTCGTTCTGCATATGCTGTACTTGAGTCCTGCACTGTTATGAATGCCAGAATGTGTTTGTGGAGACCTAATGAAGCCCTGATATTGCTTCCAGATGCGGCCTACCAGGTGAAGGCTGCTGGAACGGAACTTTATAGGAAATGACAGATAGATTATGATAACGTTACTAGCTGCCGTGACTTGAAAGCCTTTGGCGAGACGCACCCTTCTTAGTCTTTGTCTCAAGAAAAAAGGAAAGTCAGACTAAAGTTAGTAAAATCAGTTGATCACAATTACAAGAACGTGGTTGCTTTCTCTTGGAAAGAGCACCACACCAGTCCATGTTTGGTATTACAACTCTATTGAGAAGTTTTTTTATAACCCAACTCGCAACTTATATTCCTGCAGTGTAATCTGTTTCATCCCAGCTCAGCTGCATCCTCACATTTTTAGCCTTTTCAATCCAGTCTTTAGGTCATGTGATCTTCACTCCGCCTACTTGTCCAGTGCATACTTTCCTGTCTAAACAGGATGTACTGTAGTCTTTCCTGTGTTGGGCTGTAAAAACTACAGGATTATATCAATACCTTTTCAGATCTCTTTTGGCTGCTCCCTTCCTCACCTAGCCCCATCCTCCTTGTTTCTCTTTATGTCCCTGTGGGTAAAGAATGCTGATGAAGACATCAATGCTATACAGTCTAATGGGCCAGGAGTGCAATAATATAGTAGGTGAGCCCCTATTAAGATAAACAGTGTTTTTCTTTACTATCTGCTGTGTCCAACATATTCCTATGAGATGCAGCTTGTCACTGCTCTCCAGATGCATCTCATAGGACTACACAGAAACTCTATGGTGTAGGTTAGGTGCAGGAGTTCTAAGATACCAGTCTATTACTTGCTGCACTTAGAACTCAAGACAAGTCCTTTGGTGAGACTCTGTCCTCTCTACCTCTATTTTCTTCTTCTTAAATAATAGCCTATGCTGCACTATATAGAAAGAGCTGTGGAATCTGGCTGCACTATACAAATAAATATTATTAGTTTTTTTTGGAACTTCTTCACCCTTAAAGGGGTCTTCTCATTTTGGCAAGTTAGCCCCTAACAACACAACGAGGGTCTGACCTCTGGGACCCCTACTGATCCCCAAAATTATGTACAAATATATCCCCAAAAGAACCAAGTAGGCCACACATACATGGGCACTGTCCCATTAATTCTCTGTGGACTTTCTGAACACTGCCATGAGTGTGCCAAACTCTTCTTTCTGACATATTGGTGCCGTGGCCCGGTTGCTATGTGCAAATGTTATGTGCAGCTGGTGGGCTCTCGTGTTTGGGGTTGGAGGGGGCTGAGCTCCCACTGAAGATTTCCCCAAGTGGACGAGCGAACATCAGTAAGGTACTTCGGCCCGTTCCAACTTTGCCTTATTGGGCATCAGTCCCTCCGCCTTTCTATAGGGAGTGACTGTCGTAAGTGAAATGAATACTTGGTGTAGACAAGGGTGGTCCTAATCTTACTGTTACCCCACCTCTAGGGCTTAGCAGGTGTCAGTCTCTCTGGAGAAAACAGGTCTTGTCTCTTCCCTGGCTAGACCACAGCTCCCTAACCATAGGAAACCCCTATAGGACTGTGTTAGGCCCCGTTCCCACTGAGCAAAGGTAGCGGAATTCCGCAACGGAATTGTCCGCCGCGGAATGCCGTTAGCCTCCCGCTCATAATGGGAGTCTATGGGAGGCGCGCGCTCCTGCTCTGTACGCGCTGAAGAATGAACATGTTCATTCTTAAGCGCGTACAGAGCAGGAGCGCGCGCCTTCCATAGACTCCCATTATGAGCGGGAGGCTAACGGCATTCCGCGGCGGACAATTCCGTTGCGGAATTCCGCTACCTTTGCTCAGTGGGAACGGGGCCTTACAGGAAACCAGAAAAGTAGAGAGAAGGGAGAGTGTAGAGTGCCTTGCACCTGTGATTGGCTGAAACACACACAAAGCTAAAACCTTTACATACACTGCAGCTGGGCACTGGGGAGAGTGAGACACCTAGTGGCTGAAGTGGAAATTACAGCTGCAAGCACTTTGTGTGACACCTGAGAGAGTTACATTCTGACAGGCGGTTAAAACTTAGTGAGCCCCTTAGTGGGACACTACATTGGGAAACCATCTATTCAAAAACTGACTGCTTGCTTAAATGGAGGAGAGCTTGTGCTTATGTCCAGGAGCCAATCTGAACAAGCCGAGCTACAGCATAAAACAGCCATAGACAGCAGGCCTATCTCAAACATGGTAGCTAAGTCGGAGGTCATTCATCATAGTCCTGTCCTAACCCCAAAGACTAAACAACAGCAAAACAGGCAACATTGATCTACAAAAACTATAAATAAATAAAATCAAATGAATTTTTCTCCATCGCTCGTAACAACCTGTTTTCTACCTCCCTCCTCATTACATTGCATTAAATGGAAAACCCACATTGTGAAATGAAGGCGCTCAAGCAGATTTTTAATGGATAGTTATTAAAATTGATTAAACATAACACAAATTGATGTGGAAATAATGGGATTACAAACATTCGTGGGGGTAAATGAAACAATTATACAATACATAGGTGCATCAAATTAATGGAAAAAGTAAAAAAAAAAAGTGTAAAATAAATAAATAAATGATGTAGCCTTTTATTGGCAGTGATTTAATTTGGTAATATAGTGTAATTACTTCTGTAATGCTTCTCTATGAAATGAAATAAAGTAAAGAAAATTGACTAAGCCGAAGCCAAGCTGTGCCTTTTATGTGTTTGCAGCTAGAGGGTACATCCTCGACAAAATTGGTAGAAATAAGGAGTCTAAATTTAAAGTTTTTCTGACATTTAAAAAAAAAAGTTTCTTAAAGTGACAGTACCTATTTGGGCCTGTCCCAATTCAAGCACCATTGTGTTGTTTATAATATAGTATGTCCTAAAGTTTTAGTTTTACTAAAAAATAAAATATCCTTTTCTCCTCCCTGGACAGTGTCATGGAGGCGGGCATATCTGTCTTTGGATATGGCCCGCCTCCATGACACTGTCTAGAGATGATAAACGGACAGTTTTTTAGTAAAAAAAAAAAAACATTAGGACACATTACATGATAAAGGATGGTACTGGAATCGGGACAGGGCCCTCGGAGGAAGTGAGAGTATCACTTTAAATTGGCACCACCACTTAAAAAAAAAAAGGTTTTAAATATCATAAAGTTTTTTTCAAAATGACATAGACACTTTTTTTTTCTACCAATGACATTTGGCCCATTGACGTCCCCCTAGGACCCGAAGTAATCTAGCACCAGAACAATTGTCCAGCACACTATTGTCCTCAGTCCAATGTTCTTTTTGGTGTAAATCCTGTAACAGACTTCCTGTTGCTTTGTACAGGACACTCTAGCCAGGAACTTAAATATTATAGTCAAAAATGTGAAGTGGGAGGGATATAGAGTTGGCTGAATTCCTGGATGGAGTGTACAGCAGGAACAGGAAGTCTGTTATAGGATGTACACCAGACAGGATGTTGGGCCGAAGAGAACAGAGCGGAAAGTTGGAATCAAAAACAGAAGTAAAGAGCCCAAAAGGATAGTAAAATAACTTTATTCAACATTTTTTCCCCTTTTATGAGACAGTTGAAAAGTAGTTTCTTAATCGAACAACCCCTTTAATACACAGAGTATAAATACCACTGGGAAGTAGAAGAATTTTAATTTCTTGTAGAAGGGAAGAACACCAAAAATCTATCAATTTCCACCTTCTTTTTTCCCCTAACACAGATTAAAATCTCTAGTAAGCAAACTAGCCACCCCATTGGCTTGGTTAGTCTCATGTGACACTGTTCCCGCCCCCGAGGAACAGCTTGTGGTTTTTATAGAGAAAAAGTGAAGCTTTTCCAGGTTTCACAGTGGGATTTTCTCTTCAAGGTTTGTATGTATGCTACAATTAGTCCAGTTTGCTAGCAGTAGTATGTGAGGGCAGGACTGGCTGCCACAGGGGGCGCCACATCCAGTGGTTTGTCTGGTGCTAGTGTCCTATGTGGTGGTCAAGTATATTATAGGTACAATAAATATATTAGACTAAGGTCATATCAGGTCTAAGGGCCACGGTCTCCCTGAGGGGGATATAACTTGGTCTAAAGCTTATGTTTTCCATTCTGTATACATCAGACGTATCTGAATAAGCAGCACTGACTTGTCTTTGTTGGTTCTTTGGCTTCTGACTATTACCATTTGGCTTCTCTAATCACCGCAGATTTACAACGTCGCCGTAATGTCACGATGAGTCTCTTTTCACTTGTTATTTTTAGATCTTCTCAGTACCGTAGACCTTTTCCAAATGTTCCTGTCTGTGAATGCGACAGCACAATTAAATGCGACCTCAGTTTGATAGGGATTGTCTATTTGCGGAGGACTATGTTTTCCCTCTGAGGGGTTTTGCTGGTTTTGCATAAGATTACAACGATTTGTCTTGTTGACTTCAAATAAAAGTAGAGAACCTTAAAGGGATTATCCAGGATTAGAAAACGCACAGCGCCACCCTTGTCCTCAGGTTGTGAGTGGTATTACAATTCTGCTCTATTCGCTTCAATGGAACTGAGCTGCAAAACCATTTCCAAATCGAGGTCAGGAACGGTGCTGTTTCTGGAAGAAAGCAGCCATTTTTTTTAAAGCCTAGATAATCCCTTTAAACAGTAAATTCTTTTTCAAGTTAAAGTTTGATAAAGGCTAAAATTTGGGCCATGTTTTTCATGCAAACAGTAGGAAGACACTCTTCTATATACTGTATGAAAAGAACCCCGCCAGCTCTGACCTCTCCCTGTATACTATATGGAAGGAACCCCACCAGCTCTGACCTCTCCCTGTATACTATATGGAAGGAACCCCGCCAGCTCTGACCTCTCCCTGTATACTGTATGAAAGGAACCCCACCAGCTCTGACCTCTGCCTGTATACTGTATGAAAGGAACCCCGCCAGCTCTGACCTCTACCTGTATACTGTATGGAAGGAACCCCACCAGCTCTGACCTCTGCCTGTATACTGTATGAAAGGAACCCCGCCAGCTCTGACCTCTACCTGTATACTGTATGGAAGGAACCCCACCAGCTCTGACCTCTCCCTGTATACTGTATGGAAGGAACCCCGCCAGCTCTGACCTCAGCCTGTATACTGTATGGAAGGAACCCCGCCAGCTCTGACCTCTGCCTATATTCTGTATGGAAGGAACCCCGCCAGCTCTGACCTCAGCCTGTATACTGTATGCAATAAAATCTGCCTTCTCTGACCTCTGCCTGTATACTCAATGGAAAGAACCCCGCCAGCTCTGACCTCTCCCTGTATACTGTATGAAAGGAACCCCGTCATCTCTGACCTCTACCTGTATACTGTATGGAAGGAACCCCGCCAGCTCTGACCTCAGCCTGTATACTGTATGGAAGGAACCCCGCCAGCTCTGACCTCTGCCTATATTCTGTATGGAAGGAACCCCGCCAGCTCTGACCTCAGCCTGTATACTGTATGGAAGGAACCCCGCCAGCTCTGACCTCTGCCTATATTCTGTATGGAAGGAACCCCACCAGCTCTGACCTCTGCCTGTATACTGTATGGAAGGAACCCCGCCATCTCTGACCTCTGCCTTTATACTGTATGAAAGGAACCCCGCCATCTCTGACCTTTGCCTGTATACTGTATACAGCCTTCTGCTTCAGAATTAGTATTTCCTCTCCATGTTGCTATAGCAGAGACCACTCCAGGGTGGTAACCAGAGGACTTTCTGGGGGAAAATCAGCACCTCCTTAGCTTTTAATATTGAAGAATCCCACACTGTCTTACACATCACTCTATGGTATGGCCCTGATCCAAATCTGTAGCGACGCAGAGGGTCCGCACCTCCGCTAAGCCTGGTGACACTCCATTTCATCGAGCACCGGTCCCCTGAGCCCTTCTGACTTTCACAGACATAAAATTGCAAACTACATATGGGATTAAGATTAATACGTGTGATGTGACTGATGAACGCTTTATTTTTAGATCTTTCCAGAATATTCCCTTGCGTCTTCGAAGCAATTTTTAGAGCATTGTCTTCAACACAGAAAGTATAAGGTTAGAGAGCGAACTGATGAAAACCACAACCTGATGTGAAATAGGAGAGAGAGCGATCTAATATATATAGGAAAAGCAGGACCACCCAAGACGAGACTGATCAGGCAGGTTTAGTCCATTGGATGACTTAGTACTTGGTGTCAGAAGTGAGATCACACGTCAAGACACAATGCGGAAGAGATAGAACGGGTATATGGTGGATTATTCTGGAAGTTTTGGGGATTTGTTTAAGTTCTTCAGCCATTGCTCAAACTAAAACTCCCAGAGTAATCTACCTAACCAGATACCCGTTCTATCTCTTCCACATTGTGCCAGTTTCTTGATGTGTGATCTCACCTCTGACACCAAGTGCTATGTAATCCTATTACACTGCCCGAGGCCTACCCGATATTCCGGATAAGTAAGCACTGATCAGCTAGATTTACTAAGCCTATTACACAACTTGACTATTGTGACGTGAGGGCTGTCTGTAAGAATATATATATATATATATATATATATATATATATATACGATGTCCGTGCAGTCCTTGCCTAAGTGTAAAATAATACATGTTATACATACCTGTCCATGCTGACCAGTGTTCTCCTAGCTTCTGTCCAGCCCCGCAGCCGCCACTGGAACTTCTGAGCCTGTCTCTGAAGTGACAGGCCGCTCAGCCAATCACTGGCCACAGCGCTGTCCTTTCTCGGCCAGTGATTGGTTGGTCGATCTGTCACTTCAAAGACCAGCTCAGAAATTCCAGTGGCAGCTGTGGATGGGCACAAGCCAGAAGAACACCTGGTATGCATAATGGGGCCGTGCATCGATGTTACACGTATCGATGCGCAGTTGGCGGCCGATTATTTTTCAGCAGGTCAAAAAACAACGATCAGCTGATGATTGTTTCTACAGCTGATGGTTGTCTTTATCACATGGAGCGATAATCTTCTGAATTGGCCTGATTGGGCAGATTATCGCTCTGTGTCATAGGGTCTTTAGTGTCATGCCCGTGCATGTTTGGAGCTCGGTGCGGTACCTGGCTTGTGGTATCCGCCTGTAGTCATATTTTCTGGTTATATCATATGTTTTTGCATTTACCTAAGCTGTGTCTGAACACTTTCCTACTGGCCATGAATAAGGGACTGCGTCCCGAAACGCATCAGCGTTTTTTTTATTGCCTTACAAAAATGTGAAGAGGATTTTGCAATAAAGTTCTTATGGAAGCTGTTGACATCTCTCTTTTACTGTCCTTCTCCATCTGCTCTGTTGATTGAATTATCTGCCACACCCGTCCCTTCCTTGCTGAGCTCCTTCTGGCCACTTCACAGTTAAAAGCGTTATCCAGTGCTACAAAAACATGATCACTTTTCTCCCTCTCTTGTCTCCAGATTGGGTGTGGTTTCAAACTCAGTTCCATTGAAGTAAATGGAGCTTAATTGCAAACCACACCTGAATTGGAGAAAAGAGAGGGGGGAAAGTGGCCATGTTTTTGTAGCGCTGCATAACCTCTTAAAGCTCTGTTTTGCCTAGGTGATTGACATTGTCTCTCTCCAGTTCAGAGTTCACTATCTCTGTCTACCCCATCCCAGGCCGAAATCTACCTGTGGTCGTGACACTATGTGATCAAATTTGACTCAATCATTATTATTTTTTTTATTTTTTATTTTTTAGAAATTTCCTACCAAGACCAACAATACAAAGCGGTGCAGGTCTCTGCTTTCCAGATTATCCAGATTTCTCCAAAAACTTGCTTTCTGTCCCTATACCAGTATTGCCCTCTGGCAGATGACAAGTTCTTATTTATAAGCAGCACAACAGATCAGATGCACCGGAGAGGCTGCTACCGACATCAGGCTTAGAAAAAAAAAAAGTATGATGAAAATAATAATAAAAAAATACCATGAAAAGCCTGAAGCAAAATCACATGACTCCCGGATCATCCCTGTTACTGGTGTGTATGGCGTCTAATGACAAGTACAGGATGGCTGCAATGATGTGGACGGCTTCGGGGGGGATCAGCCAGGCATGAAATTAGACTAATGTGAAATGTGGATACACAGGAAGGCGTGAACCTGACCCGACACTTGCCATGCATAGATGTATATTACATTTAACCCTTACATGGCTCACTATAATCTATAGAGATGGAGATGGCATGAGAAAGAGGGTCAACACATCATTATTATATTACTAGCTAATATTACTATTAATATAAATGTTGACGCTCAATAATTTTCAGAACTTTTAGATTTTTTTCTTCCCTCCTTCGTATGTTTCATGTCATTAGTTGCATGAGGTTTGTGATGTTTTACGTTGTCTAAAATCTCATATTCAAATCCTATGGCGCCACCTAGTGGTAGGTAAAGAAACTGAAGCAATCGCCTGTTGCTAAATTCAACAGGCGAAAATGCCTTCCGGCAGGGGTCTCGGGGCAGTGTAGCAGCGCGGCACAGACACAGGTAACGGTTAGTTAACTTTTTGTAATACCTTCCCCCCTGACGTCTACCAAAATATAAAATGGCCAGACTTCTCCTTTAAGCAAAGGATTAACATAAGCACCTGCATGCATCTATACACTAGCTAAAGAACCCTCTAGAGAGGGGAGGGTCTTGCTTTAAAGCGACACTGTACCCACAATCTGACCCCCCCTCCCCAAACCACTTGTACCTTCGGATAGCTGCTTTTAATCTAAGATCTGTCCTGGAGTCCGTTCGGCAGGTGATGCAGTTATTGTCCTAAAAAACAACTTTTAAACTTGCAGCCCTGTGCCAAATTGTTGTGGCCTAGAGTGTCTGTGCCCTAATCCTGCACCGCCTCTCCATCCCTCCTCCCCGCCCTCATGATTAGGAACGCCCCGGGCAGGATTTCTCCTATTCATTACTTTTCTGAACACTGCACAGGTGCCTTAAAGATCCAGCAGGTGTGCAGTGATGATTAGGAGAAATCCTGCCTGGGGGTATTCCTAATGGTGAAGAGGGCGGGAGCAGGGATGGAGGGGCGTCACAGGCCTAGAGCACAGACACTCTAGGCCACGACAATCTGACCCAGGGCTACAAGTTTAAAGGTTTTTTTTGGGACAATAACTGCATCACCTGCCGAACAGACTCCAGGACAGATCTTAGATTAAAAGCAGCTATCCGAAGGTACAAGGGGTTTGGGTGGTGGTGGTCGCTTTAAGGCCAGAATCTCTACAGAGACGAAAAGGATGTTTAGAGGAATCTTGTTCAATATCTCTGATAAGTGGAGTGCAGCCTCCTTGGAGTCAGTCCATTTAGTAGAAAAATTTGATGCCCTATAGGCTAAGCCAAAGGTCTATAGATATAGATAGATAATGGATGGATGGATAGATAGATAGATAGATAGATAGATAGATAGATAGATAGATAGATAGATGATAGATAGATAGATAGATAGATAGATAGGAGATAGATAGATAGATAGATACATAGATAGATAGGAGATAGATAGATAGATAGATAGATAGGAGATAGATAGATAGATAGATAGATAGATAGATAGATAGATAGATAGATAGATAGGAGATAGATAGATAGATAGATAGGAGATAGATAGATAGATAGATAGATAGATAGATAGATAGATAGATAGGAGATAGATAGATAGGAGATAGATAGATAGATAAATAGATAGATAGATAGATAGATAGATAGATAGATAGATAGATAGGAGATAGATAGATAGATAGATAGGAGATAGATAGATAATGGATGGATGGATAGATAGATAGGAGAGGCCCATAGGGACGTCTTCTTGTCAGATATTTCCTTTCTGTACATTGATATGCCATGTACACCTGTAGATTTTTATCCTGGCATTTACACAGTTAACATCTCAGCCTCAGCCCGAACAGGACTATATAAATATACTGTACATGTGCAGGTGCTGCCACCTTGTGGTCAGTCCGCTAGCAGCGCAGCCCTGGCTCACCCAGCGCTGCCTATAACTCCTAATATTTACATTTCCAGATGAGCGGCTCAGGTATTGACAACCATATCCTGGAGCCATTAGTCACAGTCGGACAATCCCGCCACCTTTGTGTTGGTTTTCCAGCAATAATATAGAAATAGAAGGTTTTTTAAGGAAACAGATGGCAGGAGGTGTAAACATTGGCTCCTGTAATGAGGAAATGGTGGCGGCTTGTGTTGGCGAGGATCAGGTTTCCATCGCTGGTCTCTGCTCATGGGGTGTCCTGATCTCTCACTGTATGGGGACGGGGCTATAGAGAAACCCCTAATGGTTGTACCTGAACATACAGAATAACATCAAGCTATATATAGAGTATAATATAATAATAATAGAAATAATAATAACAATAATAATAATAATAATAATATATTACTACTAATATATATATATATATATATATATATATATATATATATATATACATACAGGCGTTACTCTTATCTGCATATTATTCTGGCTGTCATGGACTGCAGAGGAGGGAAACAGTCAGTAAGAGGACTGTTCAGGAGGGAGGCGGTCAGTAAGAGGACTATAGAGGAGGGAGACAGTCAGTAAGAGGACTATAGAGGAGGGAGACAGTCAATAAGAGAACTGTATAGGGATGCAGTCAGTAAGAGGACTATAGAAGAGGGAGGCAGTCAGTAAGAAGACTGTAGAGGAGGGAGGCAGTAATAAGAGGATTGAAGAGGGGGGAGGCAGTCAGTAAGAAGACTGTAGAGGAGGGAGACAGTCAGTAAGAGGACTGTAGAGAAGGGAGGCAGTCAGTAAGAGAACTGCACAGGAGGGAGGCGGTCTTAAGTGGACTGTAGAGAAGGGAGGCAGTCAGTAAGAGGACTGTAGAGATAAGAGGCAGTCAGTAAGAGGACTTTAGAGAAGGGAGGCGGTCAGTAAGAGGACTGTAGAGAAGGGAGGGAGTCAGTAAGAGGACTGTAGAGGAGGGAGGCAGTAATAAGAGGATTGAAGAGGGGGGAGACAGTCAGTAAGAAGACTGTAGAGGAGGGAGACAGTCAGTAAGAGGACTGTAGAGAAGGGAGGCAGTCAGTAAGAGGACTGTAGAGAAGGGAGGCGGTCAGTAAGAGGACTGTAGAGAAGGGAGGCGGTCAGTCAGTAAGAGGACTGTAGAGAAGGGAGGCAGTCAGTAAGAGGACTGTAGAGAAGGGAAGCGGTCAGTCAGTAAGAGGACTCTTAACAGGCATAATAGGAGTAGTAGTATTGCAGCTGAAGATCCCCAGGTTGAGGATCAGCGCTTTACCTTATATCATCCTTACAATGTTATCTAGATGTTGTGTTCTTCCCGTTTCACCTGCAGAGGGAGCTCTAGTACAGTTTATATAGGATTGTAAACTCCACAGTAATAAAGTTGTCCAGTTACCTAATAGTATCTTGGGTGACACTTATGGACTTACTGTATATGATGAATGTGAAATTAAAGGGGTTGTCCAGGCTTAGAAAAACATGTCCGCTTTCCTCCAGAAATAGCACCACTCTTGTCCTCAGTTTGGTTGGGAATTTGCAGCTCAGTTTCATTGATGTGAATGGAGCTAAATTATAATACAGCACATAACCTGAGGAAAGGGGTGGCGCTGTTTTTGCAAAAAAGGACCTATGTTTTTCTAATACTGGATCACACCTTAGAGCCCTCATCTCTGAGTGACAGTAAACAGCTTTTAGTAAGAGCGCCTCTTGTTCTGGAGGACCCCCATGTCCAGGCTTTATAGACTCTGTGTAATCTCTAATTTCCCCTGTGGTGGCACTGCAGGGAGTTGCACACTTGCTTCCAGGTTCCCCCTATATTACAGCTGCTCCTTATGGGCCGTTTTGCCCTAAATTTAGTAAGTCTGGGCTGGATGGAGTCATCGTGGTGGGTGGGGCTGGATGGAGTCATCATGGCGGTCTGGGCTGGATGGAGTCTTCATGGCGGTCTGGGCTGGATGGAGACATCATGGCGGTCTGGGCTGGATGGAGACATCATGGCGGTCTGGGCTGGATGGAGTCTTCATGGCGGTCTGGGCTGGATAAAGTAAGCATGATGGTCTGGGCCTGGGCTGGATGGAGTCATCATGGTTGTCTGGGCTGGATGGAGACATCATGGCAGTCTGGGTTCGATGGAGTCAACATGATGGTCTGGGCTGGATGAAGCTATCATGGCAGTCTGGGCTGGATGGAGTCATCATGGTAGTCTGGGTTGGATGGAGACATCATGGCAGTCTGGGTTAGATGGAGACATCATGGCAATCTGAGCTGGACGGAGTCATCATGGCCGTCTGGGCTGGATGGAGTCATCATGGCCGTCTGGGCTGGATGGAGACATCACGGTGGTCTGGTCTGGACTGGATGGGGTCATCATGACAGTCTGGGCTGGATGGAAAGGATGGGAAATGTAAATCACTACAAATAGAAACACTCACTCTATAGTCACTCTATTATGAAACTACTTACAGTATGGCGGTATTATTAGTCTTCATTTATTGTTTTTTTTTTAGTCACAGTATGGTGGTAATATATAGTCATGATATGATGCTATGAATAAGTCACTGTATGTATTGTTACTCTTGAAATGGTGGTATTATTTAATAATGCTGTTTTGCTGCACTTTTTTTTTGGCGCTAGAACATGGCACTTTTATGCAAATTATGGCCTTCATTTGCATAAAATTACCACCTGTCAAAAAAAAAAAAAAAAAAAAAGGTTTTGTTTGAGTCTGATAGGGTTTTAATTATTTCCTTAATTGTCAATGCAATGTTGGCATTAAAGGGGTAGTTCAGCAAAAAAAAATTAATAATTCTTTCAAATCAACTGGTGCCAGACATTTGTGATTTACCTCTATTAAAAAAATTCAAGTGTTCCAGTACTTATCAGCTACTGTATGTCCTGCAGGGAGTGGTATATTCTTTCCAGTCTGGAGAGCAGGAGAGGTTTTCTGTGGAGATTTGCTACTGCTCTAGACAGTACCTGACATGGACAGAGGTGGCAGCACTATGTCACACTGGAAATAATCCACCACTTCCTGCAGGGCATACAGTGGTTGATAAGTACTGGAAGACTGGAGATTTCTTAATGGTAGTAAATTACAAATCTCTGGCACTTTATGGCACTAATTGATTTGAAATGTTGGTGTATGGTTTATATATAGATGGGTTTATATAGAAGCTGTATGAATTTATCTGCCTTGAGCTCCTCTAGTGGTGGACAATGACAGTGTCACAGCCAATGAAAAAAGGCTTAGTGCCAAGTCCCCTCCCCCCAGGAGCCTCACATAGGCTTCATATTAGATATATCCAATGAAATGAACATTGATTCTATGTATATTCACCTATATTTGGACTCTCCGTAGATGCCAACGCCACTTTATAAAACTCCAGTAGCAGGAAATTTATTTATCATGTGTTTTCTAAAGAGTCCAGCGAAAAAGAAATCTGACTGCGTAAAAGATTATTATCTGGTTACGATCCCCTAATCCTTTCCTGCAAAACAGCTTCCTTAAACAGTCTATGTACTGCAGTGAAATAATTCCTTGGCAGACCGTACCAGCACTCCGATAGTGCCAAGGGCCTATACAAAGCTGGCGTTCGGACTGTCTGCTCTAGTGAACCAGCCATGCTTGGCAGGGGAAAATTCTGCAATACAATCAACTCCCGCTGCCTGCGACTAAACCGGCGGACAAAGACGTGGCAGAGACATTTCAGGAGCATTTTAACTCCTTACGTGTAGGGTTCTGCCTAATTCATGTTATTGGGACAGAGGCTGCTGGGCCCCAACACAAAACGTTTAAAAGTAGTGATGAGCGAATACTGTTCGATCGAATAGGTATTTGATCGAATAGTAAGGTATTCGATCTATCGAATATTATCGAATAGTTTGCCGCATATTCGATAAATATTCGATAAGCGTTTAAATCCCCCAGCTTCCGTTTTTTACCTCCAAGTGGTCGAATAGATGTTTTTCAATAATCAAATACTTGTTCCCATAGACTTTAATGGGATCGAATATTCGATCGAAAATTCGAATATTCGGGAGAGTCATAGCTAGAGTGCCAAGGTAGCAGGTAGGGTTGGTCCGAACTTGCCGAGGTTCGGGTTCGTATGAACCCGAACGCTCGGCAGCAGATTCCCGCTGTCTGCCCGCTCCGTGGAGAGGGTGGATACAGCGGGAGGACCGCCTGGAAAACTGGGATACAGCCTATGGCTATGACTGTATCCCAGTTTTTCAGGGGGTCCTCCCGCTGGATTCGCCCGCTCCACCGAGCGGGCAGACAGCGGGAATCATTACCGAAGGGTTCGGGTTCTTACGAACCCCAACCGAACTCTGTTGGGACCATCCCTAGTAGCAGGTGCATACAGGACTTGGTACTTAACCTTAGACTTAAAGAGGAATTCCACCCAAGAGCGAAAAAAGAAAATGTTCCCAAACCTAGCAGGCTCTTCTCTCTTCTACACACAACTTTAGACCACTGACTACTTCCTGTTCCTCTCAGTAGAGTGGCTAGCCCAAAGTAAACTCCTCCTTTCGCTCTTCAATGTTCCCAGCTAAGTCTAGGGGTATGGACATGTTTATGGTTTAACAAAGTCAGCCTACCAAATATAAGTATAGTCTACGGAAAAAAAACAAGGTTTAAATTAACACCTAACCCCATCCCTGCAGCGATCCTAGTAGGACACTCCGCTTCTGGCTCATCCTTTACTATTATTAACACAGACTGCAACACTACCCCCATATCTTCTCATTACCACAAGGCACTATATCGTTACTTTTACCATATTTTTGCAATTATCCAACATGGACAGATGTAAAAATTTCCCGTATGGCGTATTCCAAGGAAAAACGTATAACTGGCTACACTTCATTAAGTCTCCTGATCTCAGCAGTGCAGGTTAATGGGACAATTCTTAGAATCGCGTTTCGAGGAGATGGCAAACCGTTTCAGTTCATCTTTTCTGCCACCAGCGCAGTGATTGATCGCTCAACGCGCGGTAACAATAGAAACCGGCTCCGAAAGTCAGTACTGGAGGAGCGGAGGAAGGGTCTTCATCAGTAGGGGTCCGTCCAGGATTAGGTAACTCTGTCTTCTCAGCCGTTCCGGGCTCGGAGAACACATTACCATTTTTGAATGCTATAGAAGGTTGATGGTTACTTATTGATCTGGCATTGATTGTTCGAGTCATTTCATTATATTGTATCACTTAAGGCAGCTACAATATCCTTAACTACTGGACCGACCAGCAAAACATTATGTCGAGGAAATTGCAAACGTCCCTAGGGCAATGAGCTAATATACTCTGTGCTGGAATACAACAAACATCAAGGATACATTACCCAGCCAACGGACCTAAGGGCTCAGTTACTAATGATGGAGGTAACCAATATCTAATAAGGATCAGGTATCGAAGGTTAAGGCCAAGGCTAGACGGCCATGGTGGCCAACCAAGCCGAATTGTGTGAACAGACAGTGTCCTACAACTACTTACATAAAGATTAGTTGATATTTAAGGGGACTATAATATCCAAGTAGGTCGTATGGAAGAGGTCATATATAGTGTTGGGTGGACTTGCCCAAATGTTTTGGGTTCGGCAATGTTCTTCAACCCAAACGCTCTGCATTTGATACCCATTGGCTTAAATGCCAATCTTGGAAGTCCTGGAAAACATGGATTCAGCCATAGGCTGTACTTCTCCAGCTTCTAAGAGTCAAATGAAGAGCATTCAGGTTCAGAGATAGTTGATAGAGATGAGCCAGCTTGTGAAAAGTTCAGTTCGGCAGGTTCGCCAAACCTTCATGATTGGCTGAGCAGGTTGTCACTCTTGTTTCAGGAGTTACAGCCCACTCAGCCAATCACAGGCTAACTGGGAGAGGACAGCACCACGGCCTGTGATTGGCTGAGCAGGGCTTCACCGGAGAAGACGACAGGACGGGAGCAGAGAGGTACAAGAAGACACATGGGCAGTGTGGACAGGTGAGAACAACTTTTTTTCCCCCTTTTTTCGAGGCGTGCAGCTGCTTTTTCCGAATCTGTGCAAACTTTGCAAAAACTTTTTGCAAAGATCGGAACAAATGTGGGTTTGGGAGGCTCGTTTCGTCATCTGACCAATTCGGCAAGTCCACTCAATACTAGTCATGCAATTCAAGTCAAGTTTACAGAGTCATTCCTAATACTGTTGACTATGACACAATTGTTAAGCGACAAGACTGGTTCCTATGGAGTGTGACAATCCAACCACAAATTAATGGTTGTGTCCAATAGCCGACAGCTATGCAACTCCACAACTGTTATACAGTCCTGGACCCATGTCCAACCCTTGGCTATGTCTAGCCACATTGCCATGGGTCTCCCTAACCCAGTAGGCATATGCCCAAAATTTCTTGGTCTTGGCTTAAGAGAGGCACCAAAAGTACCAGTAAGAAACGTATCAGCTAAAGGCAAGGCTCCTCATCGATCACCATGACCAGTAGAGATTAGCAATATCTGGTTGAATTACAATTGGTTGGATCTCTCCGTGGATTTATGGCCAGCAATGGATGAGCATTACAATGAATAAGTGTTCTGTGAGACAGTCAAGGACGACGGGATTGAGGAAATTCTAACATCTTCTGATGGTATCACTGTATAAAGGCTTCTGCATGCAGATGCTCTTTAAGGCTGGGTTCACACTACGTACATTTAAGTCAGTTTTGTGGTCCTCATATTGCAACCAAAACCAGGAGTGGATTAAAAACACAGAAAGGCTCTGTTCACACAATGTTGTAATTGAGTGGATGGCCGCCATTTAATGGCAAATATTTGCTGTTATTTGAAAACAACGGCTGTTATATTGAAATAATGGCCGTTATTTACTGTTATATGGCGGCCATCCACTCAATTTCACCATTGTGTGAACAGAGCCTTTCTGTGTTTTCAATCCACTCCTGGTTTTGGTTGCAACCTGGTTTTGGTTGGACCACTATACTGACTGAAATATACGTAGTGTGAACCCAGCCCCAGCCGTATACCGCCATAATGAGCTACAGATAGGTAGCCTTACGTTATAGGGTCGCATCGGCTATTTGTGCATCTGTACAGTATGTGACATAATATATAGCACCAATATAATACTGTCATACTGTGTGCTAGTAATCATACCATACAGAGCCAAAGTTATACTGCTCTATAGAGCGCAAATAGCCCTACCACACCACCGCACCAAACTAATGCTGCTACATAGTGTAAAAGGGGCCTTAGTATACAGCACCATAATAATACTGTCATACAGTGTACAGGTAACCATATAATATAGCACCATAATAATACTGTTATACAATGTACATGTAACCATATCATATACCACATAATAATACTGTTATACAATGTACAGGTAACCATCCAATATTGCACTATAATAATACAGTGTATTATTGCAGTAAGTATACAGCACTATAATATCACTTACATATAAAATACAAGTAACCCCACTATACAGCACCAAAAAAATACTGTCATCCAGTCTATAATTACCCTCAATGTATAACATTGTATATTGTAAAATAGTATCATACAGTATACTAATAACCGTATCTTATAGAGCCATAATAATACCGCCATACAGTCTACTAATAACCCTACCATATTGAGCTATAAACATACTGCCATACAGTATACCATTAACCCATACCATATAGTCATAATAATATCGCCATACAGCATACTAATTACCCTATCTTATAGAGCCATGATAATACCGCTATACAGCATACTAATAACCCTACCATATTGAGCTATAATAATACTGCCATACAGTATACCCATACCATATAGTCAAAATAATACCGCCATACAGCATACTTATAACCCTATCATATAGAGCCTTAAAATTACTGCCATACAGCATACTAATAACCCTGCCATACTAAGCCATAATAATACCTCCATACAGTATACCAATAACCCTATCATATAGACCTATAATAAAACCGCCATACAGCATACTATGGCGGTGCCTCAATCTCCAGTTCTGAGAAGATAATTGTGGTCGGCACTTCCCCTTTAAGTGTATATATCTGGTGACCCCGCGTGGCGGTGATGAGATTGGGGCCAGCCTCCTGGCAGCAGACATTGAAGCCGAGGTAGTTAATATTTATTCGCAGACTCGGAAGCTGCTCGTCCGGGTTTTTTTTTCTCGCTCGTAAACAGCCCGCAGCGCATCATCTCGCTCCTATATCATGGCAGAGCAGCCAGCGCTCCCGACTTCTGCCCAGAATTCATATTGCTTATTATCATACAGCGACTTCATTTTGGAGGAAAAATGTGTTTGATCTGCGGGGACTCCGTGTCTTCAAACAATCTGATCACAAACAAAGAACGTCTTTTCAAGTTCTAAGTAAACACCTTCCATCTTCTAATTAGCGACATATGCCGCCGCTATGATTAAATAACACCGCACGCGGCTGCCGGAGTTCTCTCGATCTCACATAAAGAGTAGGTTCACATGAGGCAAGAAGAAGCCCGGGATCCATGTTGAGTATCGAGTCGATCTGCTGATCGGGAAGGAGTTGTACAGACGATCATTTATGTGATTGCCCGGTAAAAAATGTTCCCCTACCGTGTTTCCCCGAAAAGACATCCTCCTAAAATAAGACATCCTAACTAGCCTACTAACTAGGCTACAATAAGGCATCCCCCCGAAAATAAGCCATCCCCACCCTAAACTAAGACACCCCCCTGAAAGTAAGGCCGCTAGCCACCCCCCTCACCTAATCCCCTTGTGGACCTTGACAGCTGGCACTGCAGGCATACTGGTCCATGGCCCCTACGTCCCGACATCCCACCGCAAACTGCTGCTGCACTCCTACAGAGCAATAGTGTGTATGCATAGGGGTTCTGGGCAGAGAGCCGGGGGAGAGCCAGAGGGAAGGCCAGGGGGGAAGGCTGAGGGAAGGGCTGAGGGGGAAGGCCAGGGGGAGAGCCAGGGGGAAGGCTGAGGGAAGGGCTGGGGGGAAAGGCCAGGGGGAGAGCCAGGGGGAAGGCCAGGGAGGGAGCCGGGGTGAAAGCCAGGGGGGAGCTGGGGGGAAGGCCAGGGGGAAGTCCAGGGGGAGAGCCAGGGGGGGGGGAGTAAGGGGGAAGGCCAGGGGGAGAGCCGGGGGGAAAGCCAGGGGGAAGTCCAGGGGGAGAGCCGGGGGGGGAGGAGTCAGGGGGAAGGCCAGGGGGAGAGCCGGGGGGGGGGGACCAGGGGGACAGCCGGGGGGAAGGCCAGGGGGGAAAGCCAGGGGGAGAGCCTGGGGGAAAGGCCAGGAGGAGAGCTGGGGGGAAGGCCAGGGGGAGAGCCGGGGGGGAAGGCCAGGGTGAGAGCTGGGGGGAAGGCCAGGGTGAGAGCTGGGGGAAAGGCCAGGAGGAGAGCTGGGGGGAAGGCCAGGGGGAGAGCCTGGGGGGAAGGCCAGGGGGAGAGCTGGGGGGAAGGCCAGGAGGAGAGCTGGGGGGACAGCCAGGGAGAGAAATAAGACATTCCCCGAAAATAACACATAGTGCCTCGTTGGGAGCAAAAATTTATATAAGGCAATGTCTTTTTTTCGAGGAAAAACGATATAGAAGAATGACAAACAAGTGTTATGTGGTTTAAGGTTTGATCACTTGGCAATAATTGGATGATCCTTTGGGTCGATTATACCCAGTGGGGCCTCCAATGATCTGTAGACTAATAATGGGGCCTTCAGGTCTACTTGGCAGATGGGCACCGTTTGGTGGGGGTCATGACACTAGTATTGTAAAAATTGGCTTAAAGGAGAAGTCCGGCACCGGCAAGGATGTGACAGGCGGCAGGGGAGAGCATAACAATGAAGCATTTCTTACCTCTCTCTGTGCCCATATTAAGCCTTCTGACCACCCCTGGGACCGCCGCCGGAGGGCATTTTCCCACTTGTCGTGACTACTTGGGAGGAAATGCCCGTTCTGGCTGATGGGCAGTGACTGGCTGAGCGGCCAATCCATCAACTGGGTCGTGACATCGGCTCTAATGGAGATGCCAGAGCCCTGCGGGGTCCTGAAGCAGCGATCCAGCGCTGAAGAGGTTGAAGAGTCAGTACCTTTTGTTATTTTGAGAACATACATAAATAAATGGTCCCTTAATTTAACCCATCTGGCCTACAGATCTGACTTCTTCACTGGTTCAGGTTGCCATATTAAACCTGACCATGTCAAATCTGGCAAAACCAAGTCAATCAGAGTCACATTTTGTCATGGGCTAGAGTAGGCAAACACAATAGGTCAAACAAAACAGGCTAATCTTTAGACGGCAGAACTGGGCTTCGCCTATACCAGTCGCCTTGCCTGGGTCCTTACTGTGGATCCCGGTACTCAAAATCCCCCAGGACTTACAGTATGAGAAGCACGCAACTGCAAAAAAAAACTATACAAAGCCTGTATCAATACTGGCAGATTATAAGAACAAGAAAAAGAAAAAACCTTACTTATTAATAAAAGGAATTAGAAATGGATGATGACAGAAAGGAATAATGAAGATGGTCATGGTCAAGTATGAAGTAGAGCATGACAAGACAGGAACAAACACAAAGTCTCTCCTTAACTAACTGTCCCTAACCTTTCCTGTATTCCCTAAACTATATCCAATCAAAAACAACCTATCCCTCAGTATTCCTGCACTGTCCCTATGAAAACTCTTCATAGGACTATGGTATTAACCATAAGAAGGCTCCAGGACCCAGATAAACAAAGATGAAGAAAGCCTAAAATACCACAGATTCCAGGCCTGGCAATCCAGATAGCTCATCAAGAGCAATGGATTCGGTAGGAGACAGTTGGGTAGCAATTGCTCCAAACGTAGGGTCTGGTTTCAACCTCGTCCTCTGTATTTCCTCTGGTCATCCATTATTTATAGTACTAATCTTGTTGTGGACTAGAAGACTCAAGGTTCCACCACAACCTTTACATTTCCCCGTCCATTTGGCAGAAGTGGCCCTGACCAAATGATGGTGGGAGGCACCATAATAGCAATATAGCCCACAAACCAAAAAGTCACATTGACCATTCATTTGACCATAATCAGCTCAGACATCCAGAAGTTCTCCAGACTTCTCCAGATCAACCTTCTTAGGGAAATCAAATATTAATTTAACCTCTTCAAGTTCCCAAAGACAAAGCCATGAATCCTACGATTTTTAACGCAGGACCAGTTGCCAAGAGTTGAAATTGGGCAAGTCGATTTATTCATCTGAACTCCATACCCACGAAGCCGGCGCAGTCCACCGAGTCTATGTCAACCAGAACTTTTTACGGGATAAATTATTTCCACTGTCCCTTTTAATTAGCGCCATTAAGCTGGACTTGAAATGATGCCCAGAAGCTGTAAATGTGACAATATCCTCCGCGAGGCTCAACGTAAAAGCTGATGAATTAAATGGAGACTAATTTTAGACGACAGGGGAAGTGGTTATGAGTTGAAGACATCTGCATGCACCATTACCGGAGATCAGCTGTAAAACATATTGTTTAGTGGAAAAATGGCTTCATAATATATCAGGTGATGTGGGGGGTTTTGACCAGCAGACCATGAACTCTGACGGAGGGCAGGCCAGGTGGAGTGGTTAGTGTCGGTATTGGTAAACAAGAATGATCTGGCAGTATCAGTTTTGTCTGAGCAGTACCCTTTATTGGTACTAAGCATTATGGAGACCAATACTGTGTATTTGGAAGCAGGATATGTTGTCGTAGGAAAAAGCGCCCCAATAGGAACTGATTAAAGGGGGTTCTTCTGACCATAGACATGTACATGAACATTTTTTCAAGAGATCATAATTGAGGTTTCCATCTATGATACTTCTTAACAATCAGGAGAACCACAGTTCATGACTCCAATTCCACCAGAGAACGGCCATGTACAGTGTGTATGTGAGTGGCTTTCTCCATTCAAGTCAATGAGAAATAAACAACTTTATGTTCGCAGTATCCATCCCTTAGAGGCCAAAAGAACCTTTTGGTGTCCACTGGGCTATACCTCTGGAGGTAGTATGCATTGGAGGTGTACATCAGGAGAGGAGCACCTACTGACATATACCTTCAACTGGAAAAAGAGATTGGTCACCCACACTTATATAGCTGACGGATGTCCCACCAAACATGTAAATACTTAGCTTGGCCAATCAGGGATGCGTTCTAAATTGGAAGACAGGGAAAACCTGTACCAAACACATCTGTCAATGATTTAACCACCCAAAAACAAAAGGATCTAGCAGTTAAAATCCAACATGCCGATTTCTTCTCTTCCCCAACATCCACCATTGGGGTGAGATTCAGTAGGATATCATACACAGTAGATGGTCAGCTGATCCCAGCAAAGTTGGGGTTGGTCAACGTCTGCTTTCTACTACCCTGGATCCAGAGGCCAGCCCACTTGGTGGAAGGGTGGTCTGGAGACACCACTTTCTCTTGTGAATATGATATAAATGTTTGGAGAACTCGAAGGACGTGACTCTGGCTTCTTCTATAAGAAGAGTCTAAATAAAATTGGGTTTGGACCAACATTAACTTCTCACGCGAATACCAGCTTATACGTGCTACAGACGTACGCCAGGGGGAAGGCACAGATTTGTCCCTTCTTCCTGGCCCCACTCAACTAATCTGCTCCCCCCCATCCAGCAGGTACAGGTCTGGTCAGAGGTGTGCACAATTGGGGGCAAGAACTAATTTAAGACCGGCCGTACTCGTACGTCGATCTTTATGAATGTCCCCCCAAAAGTTGTAACCAGATGCAGGTATGGAGATCTTTCCAGGCAGCTGGAGAAGTTGGATGCCATCCTAGGGAGTCCTGGAAAACACAGATACAGCGGTATCTAATTTCTCCAGCAGTTGGGAGTCACATGCCAGGCGTTCGGGTTCGGAGAACATTGGCGAACCTGCAGAATTAAGCAAGTTCGCTCAACACTAGAGTTGGTTTACCTGGTCATCCAAGAGATATACCCTCAATAAAAAGGACTGGTCTCCTCCTATGGACCAACAAGACCTTTTGATCCACTTCAGACCCCTCGTGCCCTAGGGTGCAGGTGTGAATACATCCCCTATAGTTACACCCCTGTCTTTTGTCAACTATGGTTTGCATTGTTCTCCTCAATTGTACAGTCAGGAATGTAAGGACACGCATAGGACATTTCCCTCGAGATCACACAGCCCACATAGTTTCCTGCAATAAAATTAGAAAAGATCAATGTGAAAAAGCAGATGAAGTAAGGAAGGACGAGCCTCATCTGGATGTAGAATTATTGCTCTCAGAATTACTCTGACAGGTCTCTATATTAATCATCAGGAAGCATCTGGGGGAAGTTCAGGCTTACAGTCTCGTCAAGACAAAGTAGACAACTACAAGACCATTTTTTACTATGGAATTTACAAAATTTTGAGGTGGAAAACCTCACCTGTCAGCAATGTAGTGCGGGGAGCAAACCAGGATAGTAACCAGGATGATGGATGTGCTCCAGGGAACCTGGCACAATGACCATAGATAATCTCATTGGAGAACGTGGAGTAATGCTGGACCTGAACAACTCATATAGAGCTTCAAGGGATCATAAGGATGAGGGGAGATCTAGACCATTGTACATAGTGGAGTCCCATCATTACGACCACTTCCTTCTTTCAGTTTGTACTTCACAAAGGAGTCACGTGTGGCGAGCCGGCTTGGTGTGCAATAGACACACATATCCATCCTTGCAGATCCCATACAGCCATTACATGCTGATTGTCTTCTCTGGGGTGGATGGGATCTTCCAGTAAAACAATGCACCTAAAAATGCCCAACATTGGTAGGAGGGGCATGACTACGACTTCCAAGTACAATTTTTAGTTAAACTGATATCCTTGTAGGGGCGTAGCTAGGATTCATGGGGCCCCATAGCTAGAAATTGTATGAGGCCCCATGATTCTTTTACAGGCCCCCTCCCTATCCTTACCCCAACCTCACATGACCCAGCGCAGTCCCGCAGCGTTCCCAAATCCCTGGTGCTTGAGTGAGAATGGGAGAACGGTACACCAAGGGACTCCGTTGGGTCTGGGGGGGACTCAGTGGAGGATGATGCCATGCCAGTTGTGCTGAGACACTGTTGGGGGATGTGGGAGTGGGAGGTGCAGGCCAGCAGAGGATGGGGCCGCACACGGTCCCTTCTTGGAGGCGGGTATAGTGTTGGAGGATCATGCCTCAGCAGCCACCGCGTCTGTCACTGTTCGGGGGAGGGGGTCCTGCTGGTGACCTTTCAGTGAGCTGTCAGAGCCAGTGCTGGAAGGGCCGCCCATTAGTACCATGGAGGCAGGCCACATGTTTTGCCAAGGAACTATGGGCCCCATAGCAGTTGCATGGTCTGCCTCCATGATAGCTATGCCAGTAGCTCCATGTAATTCCTCATTTCCCCTCTGGGTGTGCTATAGGAGAGATAAACACTTTACGCCAAGTTCATCAGCAGATTACAGCTTAGTGTGATCAATTTATTAACAATGAAAACTTTTAACAAAAAAGAAGTCAACACGCCCTTTACCCTTTCTGTCCTCCCAGCCTGGCATTGAGCTGAACATTTCATACTGAATGGATAGACTGATAAACGTCGCCTATTATATAAGGTTTTCAGGACCACTGTCTCTTTTTACCTAATTCAAACGGGCATCGGTACAGAGACGAAGAAGCAAAGAGTATAGGGGGCACAAAAGTTAATTTCGATGGAGACCCCTTTAAAAGATTTTTTCTTGCACTGTTAGACTTCAGATAGGAGCCTGCCTTTCATTTCTATTGGATAATCCAGCTCTATGTCTGTCAGGAAGCCGCGATGTCACCTAGAGTAAATGTAGTAATAGATTTTAATGATGTCCTTTGTAAGTCAGCGTTTTATTATCTGAAATGAAGAAAGTCGACTTGCGTTTTTTTCCCCCTTGACATCATTATTAAAGCGCTGACATCGTCACAAAGTTTGCAGTCAGCGCTGCGCGGGGATAACACGTCCAGCTCAGCATTATCAACACAATACTTTTATCAATCAGAATCATTTATCATACCGCGCAGCCAATGGGCTGAAGGTCACTTCTCTTTTACAAGGATAGAACAATGATTCATGTCCCCCGGAGAAGTGGGAAAGAGAAGCTTTTTTTTTTATTTTTTCCGTCTTTATCCCTTCATTTGCGTATTCTTACTTAAAGGAACAGTACGCCTAGAAATGAGTAATGCATTTTCTATCGTCCTTGAAACATAGTTTTGTAAGCTGTTATTTTTTTTTTTCTTTGCAGGTAGGTAGATGAGGGGCAGGGCTTGGCTACAGAGCAGTGGGGGAGAGCTCCTGCTATAGCCAGTTGCTTTACAGTAGGGGTCCTATTCCACGGGCCGAGGAGGGCCCGATCAACGATGTAAACGAGCAGCGATCTGCTAGATCGCCGCTCGTTTACTGGGCCTATTCCACGGCCCGAGGATTGTTGAGCAAGGGCTGCAAAGACATCGTTACCGATGTCCTTGCAGCCCTTGCAGCAGCAGTAATACATTACCTGCAGGTCTTCTCCGTGCTGTCTTCATCCCGCGCGCTCTATCTTCGGCCTGTGATTGGCTGAGCGCTCCGTCAGCTGACTGGCCATTCAGAAGATAGAGAGCGCGGGACCCTGGGATGAAGACAGCACGGAGAAGACCTGCAGGTAATGTATGCTGCTGTCAAATCGTTGGTCGCCCACCGCTATTCAACAGTAGCGATGCGCGGTGGGGGAACGATGATTTTAGGTCTGGCCCTAAATGAACGATCAGCCGATGACACGATCATCGGCTGATCGTTCTTTCTATTTCACCGAACGATAATCGGCCGAATCAGGCCAAATGGAGCCCATCCGTCCGATTATCGTTACTGTGGAATAGGGCCCCAAGATAGATCTGAGTAGAAAATAAGTTTTATAGACTAGAAATAGGATGGAATTTTTTACGTTTTTTGTACTTTTTTTTATTATTATTGCAATATGAGATAGAACCTGAACAGGATTAGTGTCTGATCTTCAGGGCCAGCACCAAGTTTTTGCGGGCCCTTGGTCGACAGAGCATCAGTAGGCCCTTCATTTATCACTTGAGACACCACTTACATACACTGACACACATTATTGACACAGACACTGACTGACACCGGCTGACTGACACAGAAACTGACTGACGCTGACTGACACAGACACTGACTGACTGACACTGAAACACTGACACACAGCACTTACAGCTCAGTCTTCTCTCTCTTCCTCTCTGTTGGGCTGCTTTCCACACTGTGAGGTTGAGGACCTGCAGGTCATGTGATCAGGTCCTTCACCCTTTTCTCTCTCTCTGCAGGTCCTGCTCAATCTCCTGTGTCTTCTGATGTTCAGCGCTCACCCTGCACTACAGTGAGCGGGCTAAACATTAGAGCACCGGGCCCTCTCCTTCTCTGGGCCCCTAGAGAAGCTGTGGGCGATTCTTGGTGACCCCCTAGGTGATGAATAGAGCCTTGATTAAGATGGGATTCCCAATCGGTCAGACCCCTATTCTCCCCCCTATAAAATTAGACACTTATCCCCTGAAGGGAATATAATAAGCACCATGATGGGAACCCAACAGATCCTATTAAAGTGGTTGGGTCCTGCATGTAAAGCATCAGGAATAACAGAAGAAACACTGCATATATGTGAACAAACCCTAACCACCAATATGAAGTAGACATATTGAATGTTTAAAACATGAAATTATATCCCTATAATACCAGCCTCCTCGGTCCTCTACCCTCTATGTTGAGTATCTGGTCCACTAGAAATAAGTATATCAATTCGGAATGAATTAAATTTATTTACATTTTCATTCCGAATGCAAAACATTCCGGATTTGTTGACTTACATGTACTATACAGGACCATGGATTACTGTCTATGGCTGAAATTCCTGCTTTTGTACACCAAGCGGCCTAGTGGTAGGAGGCAATGCTCTATATGTCACCCTTACACTCATTATATTCACTCTATCTCGAATCCAGCAAATGTATATGACCCATTAGCGTACTGTACAGGAACAGGAACACCTCGATTTGATAGGCGTCCCTGCTCCTGTACACACTCTGCATGCCATGCTATGCTCCTAATGAAGAGCGCCTTACAGGACTTGATGGAATTGGTTTTCCCAAAGCAGAACCAAAACAATTACCATAGTGTTCCTATGGACTATGCCTCGGTGATATCACATAAAGGCCTACCATAGTCCAAGGTGGTGATGTCCATATGGATGAATGTCACTATAAAAAAAAAAAGTCTGTACTCATCAAATTTTCCTTTCTTAAATCTGAAAAGGCTGAGTTACCAACTTGCTGTAGTTATGAGGGTGTGTAGGTCTAGCTGTCCTACCTAGGCCAAGGAGCCTGAGGGGGCCCATAAGGCTGTATGACACATCCTAAGACACCTGTATTATACATGTCAGATGGTCCAGGATCAGGATCTTTAAGCTAAGGTTTGGCTCTGTTGTATTGGCAATTTGGCATCCTCATTGGTTTCCAGAAACAGATTTGGCCGGGGCTGGTGGATCCATTGTAACACACATATGATTTCTCTTACTCTAGAGATAATGTGCTCGTGTGAATCCAGGCACTTTCCCAGGTCTGAAGCCAATTTTCCCACATAATGATTACATTGTGCCCACTGCGACCACACACAAAGCCTGCATTGTCCGGCACTATGGAAGCCGCTTTTGTTGCATGAATAGAATTACAGTCTTTTTACTTTCTATTTTTCTTTTGCTTTTTTTTCCAAATACAAAAAGAATTGCAATCGGACATATTTATAAACATTATTTTTCAAAAAGAATAACTAAAAAAAAAAAAAAAAAACTTTTTTAGGTCTGGCACCTGTGTAGTACCAATTTTCAATTTACCAATGATCAATTTCCCCCTTTACATGTCCGTCAAATTGACGGAAATTACATTTCCAGACCCATAGGGTTTTATTGGGCAGGGACAGCCTTTAAGATTTTTCCTGAAGGGTGTCCATGTTGGAAAATTTGTCCGGAATTCCGTCAGAGATGTCCCATAGAACCCTATGGGGGCATCCAGAATTCCAGACAGCTCCAGATGCACATCCGGAATCTGTCCGGAAAACTGGATGCTTTGCATAGAAGCCCGGGCAAGTGCTGACAGGTGTTGACGCTGACCCTTTAATTGTACGCATTCCTAATCAGGAGCACATACACTTAAATGCGGCACTGTGATTGACCCGGCTGGGGGCCAATGGCTCCAAACCCTGTCAATCACTCTTGTGGTTAGAGGCAGCATTATACCTCCGGCCACAAGAGGCCGCTACCACCCCCTAGTGATACAGCAAACGAGTGATGTTACCCATGGGTATGAAATAGAAGCCATCCAGGAGCACTGTTGCAGCAGGTAAGTATGGCTTTTTTTTTATTTTTATTTTTTACTAATTTTTACTACCAGGAAACACTGATGGTTTCCTAAATCTTCCTGATCAGTGTTTCCTTGCCACGGACGTGTAAAGAGGGCCTTTCTAAACCGCATGTTCTTATCCTTGTGCTTCGTTTAAACCCTTGACAATTCGAATCTATCGACCCTCTCTAGGCCCCTTACTTATAGGACGTCCTCTGAGGTGGGGCCACAACCTGGGCATCCAATAGGAAAATTACATCTGTATAACAGGAAAGGTCCAGTGACTTTGTGTAACGTTACTCAGGTTCCACTATTCCGGTGAGTTCCCAAACAGTTTAATCATTTATGGAGTATGGAGGAATGTAAATCTATTTTTGAACCTGTAATTCCTGCATTGTTTCGTCTCCCACACATCCCCGTTGGTCCTTACTTTTGCATTTCTGCGCCAGACAAAAGATTAATTCAGAAGTTTATTCAGAATTGTTTTTTTCATCTGCAAGCTGTGAGGAAAGCAAAGTGGCAGCAAAGGATCATGGGAAAGGAGATTACGGGGGAAACAATGGGCTTGTGGAAAGTTCTTGCCCTAAACACACACATCAGTTTACAATGAAGGTTGTTATGATGTCGAAGCTTATTCGTCTAACCGGAAAGGTACCAATATACATCTGATGGGCACCTTTAATCATATACAAAGTACATGCCTGGTCCCATCCTTTTATTTCATCCTGTATGAAAAATATATACCTGCAGAAATGCTACAATGCCCGTGGTGTCTATAAGAGGCTTATTCTCGTAGAAAAAAAAAAATATATTATATGTTAAAAAGTACCTCGGGGGAGGAGCTTAAATATTCATGGGTGGAGTTTGTTCAAATGCAGCATGCTTTTGTTATATAATTCTGCTTGTTTTTCTAGCTTGGTCGTTTGATGAAGTTTCAAGACCCCAGAGAGTAAAACAGTTTCATATTAAGTATTATCCCAAAGAAAAAAAAATTACAGTGCAAGGAAGAGAGTTGTGGCATGATGTAAATATGTAAGCCAGCCATTGATGATCTTCCACGTCAGACTCAGGCGGCTCTAAGGGGCCTTCCACCGACGGTGCCAAACTCAGGGAGCCCACTACAAATGTCCCCCAGAATCCATCCCATGTTTGCCTCTGATACAGGCCCCAATTACATGACATTGGTGTCTGATGAACTCCTCGGGGGTGGGGCTTAGGGTTGCTGCACTGTTAGCCTTTGTCTCTATTTATCTTTCTTTTTTTATGCTTGATATCACTTTTTTAACACTTTTTATGCTTGATATCTCTATTTTAACTACTTTTTGATTTCTCTTTTTTTACTACTTTTTATGCTTGATATCTCTTTTTTTTACCACTTTTTTATGACGCATGTCTAAAGTTTAAGACGCCTTTTCTTAAAATTTTACAATGTTGTCAACATGTTATCTAAAGAAGCTACATCTGTTTTCGCCTTATACTAAATAAATTACAGATGGAGCAGAGCTGTAGCTGTTAGTTAACCCATTGAGTCCTTACTCACTATCACCTTGGCATTACATATGATAGGTGCACTAAATGACACACTGAGCTCAGTATAGCATCAAGAATAACAGCTGTAACACATCCGCTGTACATGTGGAATAAATGAAAGGTTGTGGTTATTTCTGGATTAAGGAGATTACATTACAAGAAACAGGAAGGGGAGGATGATTGACAGCCACGATCATGCATAAATCCACACCAGTTGTGACATATTCCTGCATCTGCATCACCAAACCTTCTCCATCTGCCGCTAAAGTGAATAAAGGTGTTGACATCTGACCTATATATTCCACCCTACACGACTGGGGTGAGATATAGAACTAAGTACCGCGTTCAGTGAGCTAATGTATGTTCCACTCATGCGTGTCATTTTCCATAACGTAGCTTTAGATACTGCACACATCCTATATTATGCAGCCAGGACCACCCATACAAGTCCTGGGCCCCCTTTTAAAGCAAAAATCCTCCCCATTTGTGCAGTTAGGGGAGAACGTCATACTGGGAAAAAGGTTATTGCCAGCATTTCAGGTTATATATAGTGATTAATGCCACCATGCCAGGTGGTTTTCAGCATTGAAGGGGTTAATACTAGCATGCCTGATGGACTAGGGAAGTGAAGGAGTTAATGTCAGTATCCCTGGTCGCCCAAAGTATTCAAGGGGTTAATGCCAGCATTTCTTGTGAAGGGATTAATGTCAGTATCTTCGGTGGTCTAGAATTTTTAAAGGTTTAATCCTAGCATCCCTGGTACTTTAAGGTACTGAAGGGGTTAATGCCAGAATTTATGGTGGTCTAAAGAAGTGAAAGGATTATAGCCAGCATTCCTAGTGGTCTATGATAGTAATGAGGATAATTCCAGTATCTTAAGTGGTCTCGGGTAATGAAAGGGTTAAATCTAGCATTCCCGGTGGTCTAGGGTACTGAAGGGGTTAATGTCAGCATCCCTTGGGGCTTAGCATAGTGAAGAGGATAATGATCATATCTCTTGTGGTTTAGGGTAGTCAAAGGGTTAAAATAGAATTCCAGGTGGTCAAAGGTAGTGAAGGGTTTGATGCCAGCTCTTTATCTACATCTTTGTCCAGGGCTGGAGAAATTGCGTTCTTGCTTATGGGCCTCCTGGCTTCACCATCTTCCTTCAGGCCTCTGGTCACAGTGTGTCCTTCCAGTGTGCTTCGTCGTCAGTAGAGCCTGATACTAATTGTACAGCATGTTTCTTAAGAAGTCGTCCATCCCTCTTGAGCAGTCTTAAAAGTCACATACTGCTTTTCCCATTCAAATTTCCTTAGATGTAAAGTTTTTAGTCTACCTGCTAATAGCAGAAGTAATAAAAGGGAAAGTGACCAACTAACTCTCAGCCTATCAAGCCATTAGCACCTTGTTAACATGGAACTGGATTGTTTACATAGAAAACTACTTAGTAAACCAAATTTTTCTCACCATATCTGATTGTATTCATATTTCTCAGATTTTCTGAGATTGCTGCTCAGTCACAAGGAAGCGGCCTTACTGGGCCACCTTGACTCCCAGAGCCCTGAGAAGGTCCACACCACATCAACTTTAGATGCGGTCTTGTGTGCAGACGTAAGAAAACCAGAAAAACACCAATGTAAAACCCTGGAAATGCCCATAAATTCTCCCACCTTGTTGCACATCCTCTGACTCGCTTTGTCCGACAGTTCAATTCACTTTTTTAAAAGAAAAATGGAGGACAGTGTGAGAAGTCAGGAAGCTGTGGAACATCTGACATGTTGGGTAAACAGAACCTTATTTCCATAGGAAACCAGGGAGGACAAAAAGTAGAGAGAAAGTAGCAGTAACATCCTATGATCTCCCACGGACTATTTATCCAGCTGGCTTCCCAAGCAACGCACATATAGATCTCATTAAAGAAAGGAATTCTGATAGTGATGGCTCCAAGGCCAACAAAACTCTTCATCGCGAGGACAATAAAGATACAACACCCACGTAGCAGCTCCCGAAGATGACTTTGTATCTCTTTCTATATTTTATCCTCTATGGAGTGGGGGCATCAGTGGCTTCCAGTGACTCCAAAAACATTCTGGATATAACAGATTACTGGAGATGATGGGGTAGGATGAGGGGTGTAGGCAACGGGAGGGTTTCATGGTGGAATCTGTTGGTGCTTCAGAAATAAATATTATTATTTAAAAACCCATTGAGCTTCCTTCAATTGTATGAGTGCCCTAATGACGTCCATACAGTCGGCAACTTTGCTGGAATCTAGATGGTTTGGGGATTGCGGGAGAAGTCAAGATCCCAACCTGGTTCCCCTTAAGTTGATTGTATCTTATTCGAAAGGACTACTGTCTGCCGGGACCCTGACACTCAATCACACCCCTTTTCCTTCAAGTTCTTGACTATCAGTCCTCCTTAAAGGGGTTATCCCAAGATTAAAATTAGAAGTGCACATGTTCGACCATCGTTCTACCCATTCTCGACATACGCTCAACCTGTAAATGTTTGGACGTCCCGGAGGACAGCAAACAGGTGAGAAGATCTTGTGATCAGTTGAGGCCCCACCAGTCAAACCCCCAACAATAACTTTTAACCTTGAGATAACCCCTTAATGCAAGAGGTATGTTAGTCAAGAGGGGCAAGTGACACATAAAGCACCAAGAGGCTACCCTACCTCGGCACCTAGGCACAAAGCTAGGGGGGGTGGCAAACAGAATTTTTGAAAGCCTAGCAACTAAATCCTAAGCCTATTCAAGCCCATCAATACAATTATTTAGTACAAAATGTGAAAGTTCAACTTTATTGTGGTTCTCTGCAGGTGCCCGGGATTAAGGAATATCATGGATTATTTATTTCCTTGTTAGTACAAGAGGCTTTCGACCAATTAGTAATGTAGGAATTCCAAAGCTTGTGTAACACAGCAGAGCCCGCTGCGCGCCTCTTAGGGTTAGACTACACCATCACGTGTCGGCCAGGGATGAAGTTCAGACTTTACACAGTGGGAAATAGGTTGTTTTTTTATGAATAAACTTTAACAGTCTTCCCTGGTGTCTGAGGGGTCCAAAGACCCCTCTTCCAAATCAGAAGATGCCTGTGTTACAAATTGCCCATGGTTGGTGGGGAGTCCTGTTGAATATTTTGTATTGGAGTCCAGGACCTTTAAGTTACTCCAACTTTATTTACTCTCTATTCAGATGGAGCTGTTTTCTTGTGTTCCTATTGAGTACCATGAGTGCACAAGGGTGTCATATTAAAAGCTGTCTGTAGTTTTGATTAGTTATTAACATTTTGATACCCCTATAGCCCTGCATAGTTGTAGGGCGTATTAAACTGATGAAAATATAGCAGGATCTACCTGTAGTCTGCTCAGTGACAGTTTCTAGTTATTCTATCTCCATTTAGTACCATTAGTACACAGGGGTGAAATGTTATAAATTGGCTTTAATTTTCAAGTCATAGGCTTTTCATTACTCATGCAGTCCTGCTTAGTTGTAGCATATATTTAAGGCAACAAAGCTGTAATAGAGTCCACCGACAGCCTGCTTATTGACAGTTTTAATCATGGTGCTACTTTTTTTATTTAGTACCATTAGCACACATGGGTGTAAAATTATTGGAAATAGGTTGTGATTTTAATGAATCATTGGCTTTTCAATACTCATAGATGCAGGGTGCATTCAAGTGAACAAAGCTAAAATAGAATCCACAAGCAACCTGCATATTGACAGTTTCCAATTATTGTGTTTAGTACCATTGGCGCACAAGGGTGTAATGTGGTAAATAGGCTGTATTTTTATTTAATTATTGGCATTTCAATCCTTTTGTAGTCCTGCTTAGCTGCATTGTGTATGTAAGCCAACGAAGCTATAGAAGAATCCACCAACAGCCTGCTTATTGACAGTTTCCAATTACTCTACCTAGTACGATGAGCGCACAAGGGTGTAAGGCTGTAAATAAACTTCAAATTAGATTATAGTTATTAGCTATTAAATTGTTAATACCCCAGAGGATAGGTCCACTTACAGGGTATATTAAAGTGAAGAACTATGACCCACCAACTTGTTGACAGTTTCCCATTTCTTTTTGTCTCTCCAGAATAAGTACTCTGGGACTATAATTCCTGGCCTATGTTTTCTGGATGAGCAGGTTTAAAGAATTTCAACTATACGAGTTTAGACGTCCCCATGATTAATATTTTACCGGGGTAGCGCCACGGCCATTTCTAAAGACTGCGAATAACACGGTCACATGAACTTTTTGTGAATAATGGACACTGTTTCTCATGTCAGTCACAGCTGCTGCATTATTATAGTACCTGTTCTCAGTGGCGAGGAGACGGGCTGTGTTATCTGATCATAGAGATGCCGCATTCCTGCCTACTGATAAAGCACTCCAGAGTCCAGACAACCCCCCGGGGGCTGATGCTGTTATTTACTAAATGCAAGACATAGCCATCACATTGCTTCAAGGGTAAAGTTACAGACGGCTAATATGCTGATATATACATATATTATGTATTATATGTACATATTCCAGATAGTCTATGCAGCATCATGCCCCATAGAGGACAAGCTTAAAGTGATTATGTTCCTTGGACAACAAGCTGATCAAAAAGTGAGACCTCTAGTGGTCATCTAAGGGAAAACCTGAAAGCAAGTGTTCAAATTCCCTGCAGCACCTCCACAGGGGAAATAAAGTATTACACAGTGTCCATTCAAATCTATGGGTTGTCTGTGTAATGTAGGACAGGATAGTTGTGTACAGTGAACAAGCTGCTGTTGACAAATCCTTTGTTATTTTTTTATTTTATTTTTAACAATATTGAGTTAACATCACATGTACATCAGAAAAAAGGAATTACAAATAAATTCTATTCAACTTTTCTCTGAGATCCTTTGTTATTATAGAGCTTGAAGAAGCACTATATTATAATCCATATTCTTTCTTCTTCTTCTTCTTCCTCTTCTTCTTCTTCTTCCAGCTAATTTTCTGCAAATAATACAGCCGAACCGCTTTGCACACAGACTGAAACTGCATTTTGAAGCCGTCAGTGGTGACAGGTGTGCTAAGTATTTTTGGTTTCGATCAGATTTGTAATTTTTAAGAAACTTATGTTTAAAGATCAAAAATTACCCGTAGAAATGAATGGCGAAATATTCAGAACTTCAAACAACACAAAGCTCAGCCCTAACCAGTCAATCACAGCAGACATGAAAATTGCTGAAATGTAGCAGCCAATAGAAACTCACAGGTCCTTCATTCAATGCCTGACAACATCCACGTAATCACACGTCCCCTATTGGCCAATGGAAGATGGCAGGTCCTTATCTTTTTTATATAAATACAGATTTCCACAATTCGAGCAATTTTCTCTACCATTATAAGGTATGTGGATGTCACTGTCAAGGGGTCGGTACCAAATTTGCTCTTAAAGGGGCAGTACCAAAGTTGCACTTAAAAAGTGGCACCAAACTCGCTCTTAAAGGGACGTTACATAAGTTACTCTTAAATGGACAGTACACAACTCTCTCTTAAAGGAACAATTCAAGTCACTCTTAAAGAAGCTGCACCAAAGTCACTCTCAAAGGTACGGCACCAAAGTTGCTCTTAAAGGGAGGGTATCAAGGGCTAAAGTTTCTCTTAAAGGGAAGTTACTGTTAAAGGGGCACTGTTTTTAAGTACTCTGTATTTTCTACATAAAAATTCCATGTGGAGGGGGAGGCTGAGCTGCGAGCTTTATCCATTGAAATATCTATCTAATGTTGTCACCGTTACAGATCATTTTACAGCAACCCCCTCCTTATCTTCACAGACAGAACAGGAAAGCCTCAGTTTAGTTTTAGGCTTAGTGGTAATGATGGAAACTGCAAGATTTCAAGATTATTTTAAAATTTAGAAAATTATATAAGGAAAATGTTAAAAAATAAAAATAAATTACCCCACATTCTTAAAATAAGATTAAAACCATAGGTCAACTAATGAGGGAGTTTTGCAGACTCACCACAGGACAAATGTGGTATTACAAGGGGCCTACTAAAAAGGTCATAGTATAAATATAAAAGCTACTATAAACCAGCTTGCTGACGGTTTCCAGTCCTGTCAATCATAACATTTTGGCTTTTACGTTTGTTGGCTATAAATTTTATGTCGATCTTAGGTGAAGCTTTATTTCAGGGTCATTTTTCTATAATGGGATTCGGACATAGGAAAAAAATCCCAATTCCCACCCATATTATGGGGTATTTTGACGTCTTTCCTATTTTAACAGCAGATTTCGCAGGTAACATCTGGCTGGAACCTCAAGCCAAAAAAGCTGCGAGAAACTTGTAAAATTTAGTGGAGTTTGAGAAATGACACTTTGCTATGAGTTGGTTTCTGGAGCAGATGGTATGCAGAGCGGGTGGCAGTCAGGACTCCGAGCCATGATTGAAGGCTCCAGTCTGTATTTATAGAGTCAGTAAATAGAAAAAAAGAGGCAATAAAGTGAGAAATAAATGGTATTTGTTCTCTCTCGAGCAGCCAGGCCTGACATACACATCGCGGTTACTTGGAGGAACAGTACGCGGCCTATTACATCCATCACACCCATTGTAAAAAAAAGAAGACAAAACGTTCTTGCAAATTTTAACAATCTATAAAATACCGCGGGTAGAGCAGAGCTGAAGTTGTTAGATGTAGCAGAGCTGAACTAGGATAATACAATGCATTGTCTCTGGGTTGGAGGCATAGGTAAATACGTGGCACCTCTTCCTGTATAGTATTGCCCTTTGATACCTCTCCCCTAGCACATATATTAGTGAGGGTAGCAGCATCCTGGCATTGTTATGGGCAGTACCTGCAGAATCGAAGGCCAATGGTGGCAACGAGTGAAACGCATCAATAAGCGTGATATATGCATGAAATTCCATACCTGCATAGGGTACTAGTGCAAAGGCATACAGCTTTCTTTTAAACTTGTGTGTTGCCATGGTTACAGACTACAAAAAAAAATGTTGTGTAGTCTGCTAACAACCAGATGAAGCCAGACCTAGATAGGTTTTAGATCCACTTTTTCTGGGCTACAAGGACTCACAGCTGTTCTAATGGATTCTGCATAGAGAACTTATCTGGGGGTGGGGGGGGGGTGTTGGGGGGTGTATCATGTGACCAAGGCATCACTCTTCTGTTATATATATATATATATATATATATATATAAAAATATAAATATATATATTTATTAAAATATTTACCCTTTGTTTACTGTTACAAAGAGTTTAATGCAATATGAAACAATAGTTTTTCAGTCAAAGTCAGGTGCCAATGTATCTGTGAATGGACTTTCATGGATTCTATTTACTACTATGTCCTGAATGTAGTCAGGTAGTGTCTAAATTCGGGTCATTTGCCATACGTATACAAGTTTTCACTAGAGATCAAAAGTATGGATTACTACATTTATGTGCTGTAAATGACTACTACCTGACTACGTTCAGGCCATAAAAGTAAATGGCCGTAACAGTCTGTGCACAGATGTGTCAGCACCTTGTAAACCCTACCGTAAAAAAAAAAAAAAGGTTAATCCTACAACTGGTTAATGAATGGTATATGGAACAGAGGTACCGGGACACTGCATACTACCCCTCTTAACATAAATCATCTTCAGCAATGTTGTGAAAGACATGTAAAGAAATGTAAAGAGTGTTAAAGTTTACGGTTATGCCAGGCACAGCAACATACTTGAACAAGTAGGGTTTTGGCACAGTTCTCAGGGTTGGTTTGTGGTCTCTAAACAGACACATCAGTTTTGGAAGTTTAGTTTTAGAGCTGCATACACAAAACGGTAGGACATGTTAATAAAAAACCATTTGTACAGTTTCTTCGTTTATTATTTTCTATGCATTTTTAACAAGATTATTGCAAAAGTAAACACACCCTGAAGTAATACAGTGTCTATATCTGGAACACATTCATCTTGTAACTATTTTATGGATGAGTTTCAAGCCCTTTCCGCTCCGGTTGGTAATGTTCCTATTAATTCATGATTTAAGCACCTGCCAATATCACAGCTGCCAATCAGATGACCCAGGGAGCAGATCTCCAGCGCGGCAATCAGGACAGGCTGCTCTCAGAGTCACCGTGACTTTGTCTCCAGCGGGGTGTTCTTGATGAAACTGCTGATATACAAATGCTTGGCTTTGAATATTTTGTTCCTGGAATCAAGAATTGGAGGTCATCTCCTATATCTGGACCACCCCGGGGTGCAAGGATATTGCTCCGTCCTCTGCATCTCCATACACTGTCCTTTCGTGAACTGATAGCAGAAAATCTCATAAGTAACAAAAATGACTAAACGTAATGGAAAAGCTGGTTTCTGCAATTTTACCATAGAAAATAGTTGATGGGTGAAGGTCAGTCTGTTAGGACTCGTAGTGATCATAAGAATGGAGGTCAGGTTCCCCAAAGTGAATGGAGGGGCAGTGCACCTGGTGTTTGGAAGTCCCATAGCCAATGAATGAAGTGGGACTTAAGCATGTGCACTGTCATTCCATTTGCTCAGGGATAACTGACCTCAATTATAGGAGTCACTGAGCATGTGCGTCCTGGTGGACGCACATGCTCAGTCACTCCTATAGTGAAGGTCAGTTATCCCTGAGCAAATGGCCATTGCACATTGCTATACACAATGACCACCAAAGTTAGCAATGCTTCATTCACATGGAGGGGCATGGAACCCCCAATTTACTGATCCTGTGGGTCTACTGATCAGGTGGGTCCCCGCCATTAGACGCCCCCTCTCCTGCGTTAGGTAAATTCTTTAATACTATTGTGTTATTTTAACCTCAGTCATGGTTAGGAACTAGGACTAGGCACTATTGTGTAAGCACTGTAATATGTTGGCACTGTAATATTATTAATTGGTCACTGTATAGCATTATTATATAGGCATTTTATGGCAGTATTATGTAGACACTGCATAGTCCTGTTATTATGACACTGTTCAGGGCGGCATCAGCACAGGGCTTACCCGGACAAGTGCCGGGACCCCATCGCCTCTAGGGGCCCTGTGTTCTGATGTTCAGCCTGCTCATTGTAGTGCAGGGTGAGCGCTGAACATCAGAAGACAGAGAAAGAGCAGGACCTGTGAGCATCCTGCAGAGAGATGAAGGACCTGATCACATGGCCTGCAGGTCCTTAATACTGCAGTGTGGAGAGCAGCCCAACAGAAAGGAAGAGGGAGAAGACTGAGCTGTAAGTGCTGTGTGTATGTGTGTCAGTCAGTGTGTGTGCCAGTCAGTAAGTGTGTATGTCATTAAAGTGTAACTACCTGTCATAGCGACACGTCAGAAGTGCGTATTGGTCGGGGTCCGGCTGCTGAGAACCCCGCCAATCGCTAGAATGAAGTGGCAGGCTCATGTGGGAGGGAACTTCATCTGCCCCTTCATCGCCGATACAGGGAGGTGAATTCCGTAGACTGCACGCTATGACATGTCAGGAGTGGTTACACTTTAAGTGTCAGTAATATGTGTGTCAGTCAGTAAGTGTGTCAGTCAGTGTGTGTGGGTGTGGGTGTGTCAGTCAGTACTGTGTAAGTCAGTAAGTGTATGTGTAATTCAATAAGTGCGTCAGTCAGTGTTTTAGTCATTCAGTGTGTGTGTATGTGTCAATCAGTAATGTGTATGTCAGTGTGTCAATCAGTAATGTGTATGTCAGTAAGTATGTGTGTCAGTAATGTGTGTTTGTGTAGGCTAGTAATGTCAAGTGATTGTGCATAGTGGATGGATGAGGGGCCCACTGAGGCTCTGTCACCCAAGGGCCCGCAAAAACCTGGAGCCGACCCTAACACTATTATATATTTATTGTGCTGTATTATTTATATAAGCCCAGCTTCTCAGTTAGGCTCTGGGGCACTCTGACTATTACCTGACTATAACTTTGCACTATATGGTGGTATTTTTTATTCCTCCACGTGCTATACCGCTCCCTTCCCCCTGTCGTTGTCCTTCTTGTTCACCATGAAATCATTCTCCGTTCTTTCTTCTTGTGCTGAAAAACAAGGTTCAAGGTGAGAGTCCCGAGACCTTGGGAGTGGAAAGTTCTGTTTGAGTCAAGTTTTGTGAGTTTTTTTTTTTTTTTTACAAAGTTCTCTAACAATCTTATCAGATCTTCCTCGGGGCTGACAAGGATCATTAAACAAACCTGGCCAGAGTGAATTTCATTTCGAGAGCTTTAGATCTTATCAGGAAAACGTCAACTTCAACAATTCCTACAAGATACAGACACAGTCCGCCCATGTTTGCTTTAGGTTTTACAGGCAATAAATATATATATATATCTTAAAGGGGTACTAAAATGTGGTGTATTCTTTCCAGTCTGACACAGTGCTCTCTGCTGCCACCTCTGTCCATGTCAGGAACTGTCCAGAGCAGCAGCAAATCCCCATAGAAAACCTCTCCTGCTCTGAACAGTTCCTGACACAGACAGAGGTGGCAGCAGAGAGCACTGTGTCAGACTGGAAAGAATGTACTGCTTCCTGCAGGGCATACAGCAGCTGATAAGGACTGGAAGACTGGACATTTTTATATCGAAAAATTTACAAATCTTTCCTTATTCCTCCCTACATGTGATAGCCTATATAGGTTATTCAGTTAAATTACCAAACATTACTGAGGTTAAGAAATGGAGCGAATATTAGATTTTAGTGACATTCTCAAGCGAATAAATGACCCAAATACCTTTCACTGTTTTATTTCGTAATATATGTCACTTGTATGTGTGTTACATGCTTGGGTTTCCTTTGTGAACAAACCACACCCGAAAGGAGGACAAACCTTACTGAGAGCAAAGAGCGAGCATCTGTGTATGTATGGATCATTATATATATATACACTGAATCTACACTTTATTAGAAGTAAGGCATAAAATACAGATCTCTTTAGAGAAACATGGCTGGTCAGATGGAGCCAGATCTCTGTGGAGAATCATGGCCCCATTAGATGTATACAGATCTCTGTGGAGAAACATGGCCCCATTAGATGTATACAGATCTCTGTGGAGAAACATGGCCCCATTAGATGTATACAGATCTCTGTGGAGAAACATGACCCCATTAGATGTATACAGATCTCTGTGGAGAAACATGGCCCCATTAGATGTATACAGATCTCTGTGGAGAAACATGGCCCCATTAGATGTATACAGATCTCTGTGGAGAATCATGGCCCCATTAGATGTATAAAGATCTCTGTGGAGAATCATTGCCCCATTAGATGTATACAGATCTCTGTGGAGAAACATGGCCCCATTAGATGTATACAGATCTCTGTGGAGAAACATGGCCCCATTAGATGTATACAGATCTCTGTGGAGAAACATGACCCCATTAGATGTATACAGATCTCTGTGGAGAAACATGGCCCCATTAGATGTATACAGATCTCTGTGGAGACACATGGCTGGTCAGATTGATCCAGATCTCTGTGGGGAAACATGGCCTGTTCAGATGGATCCAGATCTCTTTAGAGAAACATGGCCGGTCAGATAGAGCCAGATCTCTATGGAGAAACATTTCTGGTCAGATATATCAAGATCTCCATGGAGAAACATGGCTTGGTCAGATGGATCCAGATCTCTGTGGAGAAACATGAACATGTCAGATTAAACCAGATCTCTGTGGAGAAACACGAACATGTCAGATTAAACCAGATCTCTGTGGAGAAACATGAACATGTCAGATGAAACCAGATCTCTGTGGAGAAACATAGCCCCATCAGATGTATTCAGATCTCTGTGGAGAAAAATGGCCCAGTCAGATGGGTCCAGATCTCTGTGGAGAAACATGGCTTGGTCAGATGGATCCAGATCTTTTTAAAGAATGGTTTGGTCAGATGGATCTATATCTCTGTGTAGAAACATGGCCAGTCAGATGGATCCAGATTTCTCTAAAGAAGCATGGCTTGGTCAGAAGGAGCAAGATCTCTGTGGAGAAAAATGGACAGTAAGATGGATCCAGATCTCTATGGAGAAGCAAGACCTGGTTAGATGGATCCAGTTCTCGGTGAAGAAACATGGCCTGCTCAGATGACTCCAGATCTTTGTGGGCAAACATGATCTGGTCAGATGGATCCAGATCTCTGTTGAGAAACATGGCCCTGTCAGATGCATCCAGATCTCTGTGGAGAAACATGGCCTGGTCAGATAGATCCAGATCTCTGTGGAGAAAAATGGACAGTAAAATGGATCCAGATCTCTATGGAGAAGCAAGGCCTGGTCAAATAGATCCAGTTCTCGGTGAAGAAACATGGCCTGCTCAGATGATTCCAGATCTCTGTGGACAAACATGGTCTGGTCAAATGGATCCAGATCTCTGTGGAGAAACATGGCCCTGTCAGATTGATCCAGATCTCTGTGGAGAAACATGGCCTGGTCAGATGGATCCAGATCTCTGTGGAGAAGCAAGGCCTGGTCAGATGGATCCAAATCTCTGCTGAGAAACATAGCTGATCAGATGGATCCAGATCTCTGTGGAGAAACATGGCCCGGTCAGATGGATCCAGATCTCTGTGGAGAAACATGGCCCGGTCAGATGGATCCAGATCTCTGTGGAGAAACATGGCCCGGTCAGATGGATCCAGATTTCTTTGGAGAAACATGATTTAGGGTCCATTCGCACAGAAAGATCTGACAGATTATCTGCCGAAGATTTGAAGCCAAATCCAGAAATGGATTTGAAAAGAGGATAAATCTCAGAGCTTTCCTTTATTACCTGATCTCCGTTTATAATCTGTCAGATCTTTCTGTGTAAATGGACCCTTAGTCACATGGATCCAGATCTCTGTAGAGAAATATGGCTGTTCAGATGGATCCTGTTCTCTCTAGAGAAACATGGCCGGTGAGATCTCTAGAGAAACATTGCAGGTCAGATTTATCTAGATGTCCGTGGAGAAACATAGCTGGTGAAATGGATCCAGATCTCTATGGAGAATCATGGCCTGGTCAGTTAGATCCAGATCTCTGTGGAGAAACACAGCCGGTCAGATGGATCCAGATCTATATAGAGAAATATGGCCTAGTCAGATGGAGCCAGATCTCTCTAGAAAAACATGACCAGTCAGATCTAAATCTCTGTGGAGAAACATAGCCAGTCAAATAATTCAAGACCTCTATGGAGAGGCATAGATAGTTTTCAAAAACAGCACCACAGCTGTTCTCAGGTTGTATGTGGTATTACAATTCAACTTCATTCAATTCAATGGACCTGGGCTGCAACAGCACACACAAACTGAAGACAAGAGTGAAAGAGTGAAGAGTTCTAAAAGATAATATCTATTTTTTTTCAATGCTGAATTACCCCTTCAAACTCAAGTGAGCTGCAATACCAGACATGACCACTGTGCAAGAGTGGCACTGTTTCTAAAATTAAACTTTCCTTTTTTTTTTCTCCCAAACCCTATTTCCCCTCCCCTTAGACTACTAAATGCTTGGGGATGATTAAGGGTTCCATCTTAAAGGTCCGCCCCCTTGACCTTTAACAGAAATTAAAGGGGTTTAACAAACTCTTAAGTGTCTCCTTGCACTTTCCTGGTACACATTGTAATCCTAGCACCTCCCTATCCAGCTCACACAACCTCAGGAAAGAACTGATCAGCTTTCCAGAATAGCCGCATTTGTCACATAGAACATCAATATATCGACCTCCTCTCCAGCTCCGTCTCCAGTCATAGTGATTTACTCCTCTTCCTATTCATACACATGGCAAGGCCGAAGCCGCAACAATCTGACTTCTTTGTGCATTTGTTGTCTGGAGCTGACATGGAACGTGTGATGTTTTTCAGATCTTATTGACGGAAGTAGTGATGGGTAATGATGCGTTAAATCACTGACATTGCTCATCAATAACGCGCACCTTCAAGTGGGACCAGGGTACTTTACTAGGGTAAAAAAGGATGTACATAACTCTGGAGGACCCAGAATCCCAATGCGTTACAGTCTATTGCTTTCAACATGCAGTACCCAGTTTCACCTTTGGCGGTGCTGTTGGGGAAATGAACACTTGCTGTTAGCTGATTGCAGGCGATCACTAAGGATCTTAACATTGTAACACTTATATTGAAGGGAATCTTTTTAACCAAAGTAGACACCCTCTTTTAAAAAAAAATCTATTAGAGCTGTGCATTCTAATAGTCGTTCTGAACCTTGCAAAAAGTTCAGTTTGGAAATTACCCAAACTTTTTGCAAAGTTTGGAACCAGCTTTCAAAGATTGCTAGTGTACATCTAAAAAACTTGTAAAATTGCATAGTCCCCTGTTTGTTCTCCTCCATGTCTCCCTTTCAGGTCTCTGGTGTTTTCAGGTACCTTCAGCCCACCCAGCCAATCACTGATCGCGACTGGAAAGCACTGTGTCCAGTGATTGGCTAAGATGGCTATCACTCTTAATTGTATCAGTGGTGTCCTACCACGGGTGTTACGTGTATATATACACCCTTCGCAAAAGTCTGTACTTATTGTACTATTGTGGTGATGAAAGCAGTACTAAATGTCACTGTATTATGTATATGTATTTGGAAGCTGCACAGCTGAAGGATGTGAAGGGTTATTGTTTTTCTGTGTGTCACCTGATTCTGTAGACCAGTAGGATTCTAGTTCTCTTCTTTCCTATCATCTCTCTCCTTCTTCTGTTGCACTCTTCACCCATTCACAGCACACCTTACATGCTAGGAGATAGGAAGTCACATGGGTGGAGGAGGAGCAAGGTCTTTTTCATGTGGACATTGTGGAGGAAGGACACAAGCCAGATAGCTCTCCACAGTGATCCTATCTGGACCCTGGCCCTCTGCCAGGTCCCTAGACCTCAAGTTAGTCTTAGTTAGAACCCCACAATGGAAGGACACAAGTCAATACACTGCTAACAACTTTCTTACGAGTAACGCTACACAGCACTATGCACTGTTAAATCCCTCTTAGGAGAGGACAAGCCATAGACAAACTCAACCCACGCCAAGGACTAGGAGAGTCACAGAGCAGGACAGTGTCCACAAGAGCCAAAAAGCTAGGAACTGATTCAAAATTGTAAGCCTAGGAACTCTATCTCACAGAGCAGGTGTCAGCATGGAACCCTCAGCATTCCGCTCATCCCAGGTAACAAGGTCTGGGGCCTGTGTCACCCTCATAGGACGGGTCACCAGACGCTGGTGGGCATAAGGTGGTGTGAAGACTAAGAAGAAGTCAATACATGAGCTCAGGTGTTCTTCTTCTTCTAAGTATTCTACCTCATCCTCTAACATCCCGACAGAGCACAGTACTACATGGGTTGAGACTCTCACGGCATCCTCCTCTCTGCTACCCTGTTTCTACGTACTACTCGGCGCTACTTAGTCAACACGTCGATCTCCTACGTTGCACTTCTAGTACAGATCAGATTGTTGTCTTGTCAAGTATTTATTGGGTACTATTGTCAAGTGTGTGATCCAGTGCTTTATCCAGAGAAACGTCATACTCTCGACTCTCTATAACCTGCTGCACATTTGCAAATTAGTAAACCAGCCCTTATTCCACTAAAGAGACTCTGTGATTCCCCGCAACCCACCGACACAGAACACACCGCAACCTGCCCCTTTCTGTGGGTGGCTGGTCCTACATTCTGGGAGGGTCACTACACCACTCTGGCCATCCGTGAACACACTATCCCAAGGGACCCAGTAGCAACCCGGCAGGACAGCGACCACAGCGGAAAAGGTCACAACCGGCCTCATAAAATAAAAGCAGGCGTGCTAACACACCTATGTGCCCTCCAGGCACTGGCGTCAAAAGTGAACACCTCAAGGTCCGGCTGTATCTCGGCCAACAACCACCGGATTGGAGTCACACCTGAACACCTAGCAAGTGACCGGCCTCTCCTCCGACCAACACCACTGGGGTACACCACATATCAGTCAGTTTCAGTAAGTTAGTGATTGGCCGAGCGGGCTGTTATTCTTGTCTCGGGAGAGACAGTCCACTCAGCCAATCAATGAAACAGGACAGCACCGCAGTTAGTAATTGGCTGAGAGCCTATCACTGTCTGCAACGCTGTCTTGTCTCAGTCAGTCAGTGGTTGGTTGAGCAGGCTGAAGTGACAGCCTGCTCAGCCAATTACTAAGAGACTGAGACTGATTGATTTGAGAGTGACAGCCCACTCAGCCAATCACTGTCAGCAGCACTGTCCCGTCTCAGTCAGTGACTGGCTGAGCAGGATTTTGGCGGTTGTAGGGAACACCGGAGGAGAAGGACACTGGATACAGAGAACTCTGACTACTCTGCTCATTCCAGGTTATGAGATCTGGGGCTTGTGTCACCCTATAGGACGGGTTACCCGACACTGGTGGGCAACAATAGGTGGTGCAAAGACCAAGGAGTCAAAACACAAGTATTCTCTCTACTTTCAAGTATTCTACTTATTCTACCTCTAAAGTCCCAGCAGAGCACAGTACTACTTGAGTTGGGACTCTCTCGACATCCTCCTCTCTACTGTATTCTCCTGTATCAAGTATCTCCACAGTAAAGAAGAGTATATTTATTTTAACGGGACTCTGTAGTTCTTCACCAAGCACCTACACAGAAATCACAGCTTCCTTGGGCTATCTCCCCTTTCTGTGGGTGGCAGTACCAGTAGTCTGGGTGGGTCATTTCTCCACTCCGGACCACCGTGATAATTGCCCAAGGGACCCCCAAACAGCCTGGCGGGTCACCGTCTACAGGGGAAAAAGGTATAACCCGCCCACTCAGAATAAAATCAGGTGTGCCAGCATACCTGTGTGCCCAACCGGCACCGGCATCAAGACAAATTACCACCAGGCAGGGCTTTACCTTGGCCAACCACACCAGTGGAGTCACGCTGGTCTCTCTCTCTTCAATTTGTCATAGAGTCCTCCACCACCATCTTTGGCCTTGTATGGTAACATATATATTACGTCTTGGAGGAAGTTTATATCTATCACTATATATATTATTTTTGGCTACACATTATAATTCTAGGCCCGGACCGGTCTTCGTCAGGACGGTCCGGTTTTGTCTTGCGTCATCAGCTTCGAACATCTGTGTTAGTTCTTTGTGTCTCAATAGAAATAACTGTGATGGGGAAGCTCAATGAAGTTATTGAATGGGTTCGCCTGCCAACCACTGCGACATTTTATAGTGACAAAAAGCATCTTTGTTGGATTGTAAAACTAATTCGCCTTCCAAGTTTCAGGCAACCTTGGAAGGAGATCATAGCGAGGGCTCTTTGTATACTGTCCAGAAAGAGTTCAGCTCTGTTGTCACTTAATACACACTTCTCCCGGTCACAAGAATGTCACTCGTTTCTGGTAGTCAGGGAATTTAAAGGGTAAGATCAGACCCCAGGCCCCTCCAATTGAATATGTGTTCATTGTAATCTTCAACCAACAGAATTATGTGCAGCTCTGAATGTACCTGGAGAATGAGAAGTGTCAATCAAGACCCATACAGTTGCACTTAAAGCGAATGTACCACTACATGAACAGACCAGAGGGGACCGGAGATCATCACACTGGGGGCTGGTGGGCCCACCCAAAGTGCTTTATGCTGGGCCAAGCTTTTGTCAGGAACTGTGCAGAGCAGTAGCAACTCCCATAGAAAACCTCTGATGCTCTGGACAGTTCCTGACATGGACAGAGGTGGCAGCAGAGAGCACTGTGTCAGACTGGAAAGAATACACCACTTCCTGCAGGACAGGACATACAGCAGCTGATAAGTACTGGAAGAATGAAGATTTTTAAATAAGGGTAAATTACAAATCTGTATAACTTTCCGCCACCAGCTGATTTGAAAATGATATTTTTTTTCCCTTACTGGAGTACCGCTTTAAGGGGTGACCTCTCAGCTGCCACCAATAGCTGTTTCTGGAACTGCAGGGCTGCTTAAGCCCTGGTCCTGGCACATACATATTGCTGGCAATACTGAGCTTTCCCTGATGTCTATATAGTACATGTTAGTATTAGAATAGACATTTCACTGGGGGAAGCTGTCTGTGTCACTAGTGCTGCAGCCTACCATTATGTTTATATAATAAATGTTACCATTAGAATAGACATTACACTGGGGAGAGCTGTCCGTGTCACTAGTGCTGCAGCCTCCCCTGATGTCTATATAATACATGTAAGTATTAGAATAGACATTACACTGGGGGAAGCTGTCTTTGTCAGTAGCGTTGCAACCTATAGCACAGCAAGCAGGGATTGACAACTGTCCCTGCTTGCTCTGTTGCACGGACAGCTTCCCCAAAGGTAACGTCTATTCTAATACTAACATGTATTGTATACACATCAAGGAAGGCTGCAGCAATAGTGACACAGACAGCTCCCCCCAGTGTAATGTGTATTCTAATACTAACATGTATTATACAGACATCAGGGGAGGCTGCAGCACTAGTGACACAGACAGCTTCCCCAAGGGTAATGTTTATCCAAATCTAACATGTATTATGTAGACATCAAGGGAGACAAAAAAAAGAAAGGTTGCAACAGCAACCTACAGGTGCAAGTACTTACCGTATATTCTCCCTCCGGTGTATAGACGATAAAAACCTGCTCTATAGATATTAAAAATGAGGATCTTAGCAAACTGCAGCACTACTGACAGACAGCTTCCCTAAGGGTAATCTCTATTCTAATACTAACATGTATTATGTAGACATCAGGGGAGGCTCAGTATCACTAGTAATATGTAACTTTGCCAGAACCAAGGCTTGAGCAGCCCTGCAGTTTCTGACAAAGCCATTGGTGGCGGTAGAGGTGCCGTGTTGCCCCTTACTGTTACCACTCAATAAAAAAAAAAGAAATAATAATAATTATAATATATATATACAAAGTTATAAAACTTTATTGAACAAATGTACAAAAAATAAACTTTTTTTTCCGGAATACCCCTTTAATTTTTTCTCTGGAGATCTCTATGGAAGTAATTAATACATGTAATGCTGAGGGTAAGGCAGCGTCATAGATTGTCCAGATCTGGGCCTAGCACTGATATTCCCACCCAATCCACCCAAGGGAAGTTGATATTTCGGATTTCTCATGCCGAGTGCAATTTGGCAGCCAAATGGCCGCTGTGAGAGTCCAGCAGATCCTTCGCTCAGTTCCCTGGCAGAATCATACTTCTCTTCATACTTCTGATGGATATTGCTGCAGATTGCTGGACGTATTATGACAGCTGTGGAAAAACTATAAGGGATATGAGGAAATAAAGGTCCTAAATATATATGTATACATGTATACCCCAGTCCCTGCCGTTACTAGCAGTTATTAGCTCTGCTAATCCTAGAAGAGGAGATGTTTTTACCGCCGTTTATTGATGGTCACAGTTTATACTTCAGATTCACGGCCAAGGACATATCAGATGGAAGACGTCATGGCCTTATACTATGGCCCTAGGACTTCTAGGAAGATGGTCTGTGTCTAAGTAAGGGAGAGGTGTGAGGAGGCGCTAAGAGCGCAGGAAAAAATATCCCAACCGGTCCAATGGGAAATATAATACTTGTTGTACATCTCTCCCCAAGGGGTGACTGAGGATGGTCGATGTCATACTCTCTGATGGTCTCTGATGTCATAGTCCCCTGATGATGCCACATCTATCGATGGTAGAAACATGTTGGGAGTAAATGCATTTTGGGGGGATATTTATCAAACATGATGTAAAGTGAAACTCCACCTTTCATTTTCCAAAGATTGAATGAGGAATTAAAGGTGGAATCAGATTGGTTGCTAGGGGCAACTGGGCCAGTTTCACTTAACATCATGTTTGATAAATCTCCCCCTTATCTATACACTATAGACACTCTGGTGGGGAACATCCATACCTATACCACTGTTTCAAAGCTTGTGGAATAAGCCATTTCACTAGCTCTAGAGAGCCTCCACATACTCCGACATAGCAAGGTACTCCATGATTTCTATATAGTTTCTTAATTTGGATTTTGGGATCACTTTCATTGGCGTGTTTAATCCAAATCCAAAGAGATATACTAGATATTGGTGTTCCTGCCATATTTTACACCATCCTACGAATTCCAGATAAGACGATTTATTGTACAAGAAGGAAAAACCCTGATCTCCTTAAAACTGTGGACTAACATGCCGTCCCCAGTACCAGGCTGATTTACGGCCCAGCAGATCTCCAGAGCTTAGTCCTGTAATCAGCAATTTTTTTTTTGTTCTGATATAAAAACCTCAAGTACTTGTGATTTATTCCACTTTTCAGGCCTGATTTACATTGTGCAGCTTAAAAAGTATTAAAATGCATGAGCGGGTCTGTGGTCTAGATGGCCGGGGAGGGCTGGATGGAATGCTGCAGAACAGGACGACCTTCCATCATCTGGAGAAGAAGCTTCCGGGAGAGCTCCGGTGTTATTTACCATTGATTCCTGTATACAACGTTCTATGGGGGTGGCGAATATAGGAGATGCATCTAGTGCCATATATATATATATATATATATATATATATATATATATATATATATGTACATAGTGTCCCACAACCCATGTGCCACTGCTGGTTCTGTGTATATGTAGGTCGGCACTGTAGGTAGACATGTTATTGGTATTCTGTGGATGGCCCCTGTCCTACTGCATTTTGGTCACTAGATGGCACTATGTAGTCTCTATCCCTGTAAGCACAAGATGAAGGGAACTGTAAAAAGGGTTATGTGCTTAGGTACAGTACATGTTTCTCCTTTCTGACACCAGTTAAAAGTTGAGTTGTCGACCAGTCCCTGCAAAGGTCACCCAAAAAGATACTTTCTTGTCCCCTCAGGTTCCTTTCCACCAATAGCTAACCTCTCAAAAGTGTATACGTTGAGTTGGAAGTTGATTCCTGCGGAGTGTCTTCCTGGGGTCTGGACATCCGGTCAGAGCCCATCTTCCTCAGAAGTGTATCCTGATCCTAATTTCCAGTGTTCCTGATCCTAATTTCCAGTGTTCCTGTTTATTAGCTACGACTGGCTAGTACATCTCGGGTGCAACTACCATTAATGGGGCGGATCTGAAACCTGTCCACGCTGATTTCTCCAAGCCCTGAATTCTCAAGGAGCTTCAGTCTCAGGCCAGTGGATTGGAGAAAAGGAATCATGCCGACGTACTCCATTGCAACTTGCCAGGACCGAACTGAGATAGAGTGGGCCATGTGCTCAGTGTTTATTTAATTCCTGCAAAGTGTCTTCCTGGGGTCTGGCCATCCGGTCACAGCCAACCTTCCTCAGAAGTGTATCTTGATCCTAATTTCCAGTGTTCCTGTTTATTAGCTATGTCTGGCTAATACACCTCGGGTGCGACTACCATTGATGGGGCAGATCTGAAACCTGTCCACGCTGATCTCTCCAAGCCCTGAATTCTCAAGGAGCTTCAGTCTCAGGCCAGTGGTTTGGAGAAAAGGAATTATGCCGACGTACTCAATTGCAACTTGCCAGGACCGAACTGAAAACCTTAATGACTGGCTTAACCTTTCCGGGGCCTGTACTACTGGATGTCTTCAAGCATATCGCCACAGATTCCAAAGTGGTTCGAGCCCCCCCAGCAGTAATTACTGGACTTTGTCTATTACGTATCTCTCCAGCTCGAATATGTAACGGAGAATGAGAAAAAAGGAGTAGTAACTTGTAAGAGACTGGTCATGGAGCAGAAGCTTTCATTCAGGAAGCGAATTGCATGTCTCTAAAGGAGTAGACAGTATTGAAGCTGTCTACTCCCTTATGTCCAAGGGGTATAAAGAGCCGGAGTAGCTCGGGGAGTTCTGGCAAGCCTCCATTATCTAGTTGTCCTTAGTAAGGAAGGGTTGGAGGTATCTCTGGAGGACCAGTTCTGCATTACGTAAACATCTCATTGATTTCAATAGGCACTGTGTAATACCTAAGATCTCCTGTGGGGTTGCTGTAGGGATACTGAACACATAGTTTAATCCACAAATTAAAGCTGATCACTGCGATCAATGCTAATACTTTGTGATCAGCATATTAGCTAAGAAGAAGGTGCTGTCCATAGTGGAGAGGGAGGATGGATCACTAGTGCTCCCTAGCTTTTGACTTACTGTACTTGATGACATCGCCTCCTTGCCACAGGCTTCTTTTAAATCAGGACTTTAAAGGGGTTTTCCGAAGATGAAACCGGTTTTGAATTGTCTAATAAATGAACATTTATTGGCCAATAAAATAACTTTACTACCTTCTTTAACGTCTTTAACGCTTTCCTTCTGCTTCTGATGCAAACTGTTTGCTGTGTTGTCTTCATTCCCCTTGCCATGTCTATTGTGCATCCTATTATATACTTCCTGTTAATGCTGGACACCCTAGCTTGGAATACAACCAGTTCTAGCCCCCACTCCCATGGAAGGCTTCTATGGCTGTAGTTGGTGTAGGTAGTGGGGTTATAGTCAAGAAGGTGTACTAGAAGGGGTATATAGTGGGCTGAATTCCCTGGTAGATAATACAGCAGGAACAGGAAGTTTGTTACAGGATGCACACTAGACAGGAAGTGCAACAATGAAGACAACAGAGCAAACAATTTGAATCCGAAGCAGATGGAAATCACATAAAGATAGTAATATAACTACATCCATGTTTAGTTAAAAATATTTTTATTAGAAAACTCCCATTATATCCTAATATTAAAGGAAGAAAAATATCATCAACTAAATTAAAAGCAACGGTAGGAATCACTAGTGATCCTCCCTCTTAAAGGATTTATCCACTTTGGACAATTCCTTCACAAAGTGATCTCAGTGATTGACCTCAAGTGATCAGCTATAATTTGTGGACTATACTATTTCCCTACAGCACCACCACAGGAGATCCGAGGTATTGCACAACACTATTTCAAATCAGTGAGTGTAATGCTGGACAGGACAAGTTCTTCAGAGTAAGAGACACTCTTTGTAGGGTCACCACACATCCCAGAAAACATAGAAAAAAAAATCTAAAATCCCATCTCCCCCAAAATGGTACTGATAAAAAAAATTACAGCTCACTGTCTGTTGTTTGGGGAATTCTGTCTCTAGTAACAGCTAGATCAGGACAGAATGCAACAAGTGTGAATAGGGCTTAGCTTATGCTACAAGCAGGCAATAATAGAGCCTTTGGTATCTGAAAGCTGAGCCTGAGCCAGTCTGTCTGCTGAAGATTATTTACACTGTTCTGAAAGGTAAATCAAAGATTCCCTCCCAACTCCCTCCACCCATAAAGCTCAGGTCTGCTGCCCCTTGTGTGCTGTATGTCCACAGCGTTGTGTAATCATTATTAACACAGTGAGAGCTCTATGTCACTCTACTATGACATAGCAGAGAGGAGTATGTGCTGTGCTGCCTGTGACTGGCCAGACAAGTAAGAGTAAGTAAGCCCTGTGTATGCACTACTGGTGAAATTAAGAGAGTAAGAAACAGCTGTGTCCCAGGTGCCCAATAATAGCCGTGAGAGACAAAAAAATCACCTTGTTACCACTCCGAAGGGTCAATCTAACTAGACCTGACAGGTTTTGATGTACATTTTACCATATTCATCTACTTTTACCCTTTTCTGAACTGACTGCATTCAACCGAGGACCCCATGTACCCAGGCAATCAGGAAATGTAAGCAGTGTGTACCCTGTTATACAACATCAATTATCATCCGCATTCACACAGGAACCACCAAACCTCCTAGAATATTCCGTGACTATATTAAGCTTCTAATTACCCAGACTCCATAATGCTGAACTAATTATAGATATAACTTCTTATCATTAATGACTTAACCATTGCAGCGCTCAGCCCTGCCAGCAAACTCTATTAATATGCTGCGGAAGAAAATGAACCAAATTATGTTTTTCTATCAAATTTTTTTTTGTTTTGTTTGCTTAGCAAATTGTGCCGACACGAAAAGAATCCAGGGCAGTAGTGAAAAGTGTTGAGGAAGAAGGATGTGGTTAGCGGAGGCGAGTTGAGGAGAATTCTTATACAGGCCCGGACTGGCCTTCTGGGTTGCCGGTAGAGCACCTGGTAGTCCACAAGGAGATAGGGAGTGAAAATGCACCTATAGAAACTTCTCTAACTTCTGGAGCAGTAAAGAGGTCATCCTCAAGTTGCCTGAAGGTCATCACTGTGATGTCATCAAAGCTCCTGCAGAAAGCTATAGTAACTACACCAGGGAGGAGGAGCTAATAGGGGAAAATGGAGGGCATCGCGGGAGGATGGGTAAATCAAAAGGGACCCGAAAAATAATCTTGCCACCATTTTAGTCAAACATTTTACGAGGTTTACCTGGAATTTGTCAATGAAACTATACCACCTGCATAGTCGCCTCCCCGCTTACACTGGAGCTCAGCGTTTCATCACCACTTCCTCAAGACGTCCTGAGCAACGAAAGAGGAAGTGAAGGTACCGCATAACGTATACCAGACCGCAAAATTCTATGAAGCAGATGTCACCATGTATAGTTACAGAAGAAGGTCTGTTTTTTTTTCCTCCATAGGTGCCACTCCTTCTCCTGATATTCATCCTTTTCCCTCCCATTGTTGACAGCTCATGGTCTAGGCGACCGACCACCACTCTGCTCTAAAAGCAGTGGTCTGACCAGTGTTTATATATCTATAATGTTGATGTAGACAGATTAATTGGATATATAGTGTATAATATATATAACTATGAATGCTATATCTATATATACACCAGCCAGATTGCTGCTTTTAGAGCAGAGTGGTGGTCGGTAACTGAGACAACGAGCTATCCCACATTGGAAGGGAAAGAGCGGTACATTAGGAGAATGAGGCAAGTTTGCTATAGTAATGTATATGCCAAGATTTTATGTATTAGTTGGGAATACCCCTTTAAAAATCTGCTCAGAATATTGGATCTGTTTAGGTTAATAAATAAAAAGTAATACTGACTTTGAACTTTTTGACTTTTTTTATTAGTTCTTTTGCATGTGACACCTCCGCCACCACGGCGGGCTCCCTCCCTCGCAGTCATAAACCATGTGTTGCAGTCTCAGCTTTTCTTGTCAGGGTGCTGAGGTTAGCCATTTAATACAGGACACATAGAGAAATGAGATCTGGTTATCCGGCAACTAAATCACATGAAACTATTAACCTTTGATTTCCACGAACCCGGCTCTATCACTCGGTAAACTTAAAGGGATACTCTAGAAAAAAGAAAGTAATACACTCCAACTGTTTAGGGGGTGGAGCATCACACAGGAGTTCAGAGAACACCAAAGAGAGAATCCCTGTGTCATGCTCCACCCCCTAAGGCCCTTGTGCTTGTGATGGAGTGTTCCTTTAATTCAGAGATCACCAGAGCAACCTGAGAAATGAAAGCTGGGCTGTGATTGGTCGCCCTGGGCTATGAGACAGCACAATCACTCTTCCCCTTAAGTATATTAGAAAGTAGCACCGTTTTTCAATGATTTATGGATGTGTATACTTTGGCATTCATTTTCCATCAGAAATTGATGGTTGTCTACTATCCTATACAGACCTATGTGTCTCCATGGTAACAGACTACAAGCAAGCCCTTTGTAGTCTGATTCTGCATAGTAGATGCATCTTCTGATATCCCAATAGCGTCTCCACTTAAAGGGTGAAACTCAGAAAACTCTTCATTCTGGATACCGGAAGTCAAAGCCAAGACTGTTTCCTCTCATCAGATTTATTGTATCGCCCTGCCCGCAACCCATGACACACGTACTAGCAATGACAACTTTTATGGGGCAATAAAGTTCTGCACGGTACCAGATTTTCCTTGTACGTTTCACCTTTAAGACATATTTTATAAATGAAGTAATGGAAAAAAACATAAAAAGTACATGTTTATAAGAGGTTCTGCAGCAGCTGTGGCTGTGACTGCAGCTAGATGTTCTTTAAGGGTGCCATCACACGTTCCGGATCCGTAGTGGATTTCACATTGTGGATTTGCAGCAAAATCCTCTGCGGATCTATGTAGTGTGAAGGTCTGTCGGTTACATATCCGCAGCAGAATCTTCATTCCACTGCGGATTTGTAAGCCGGCCCTTTAAACCCCTGCTGCAGTGAAGCTCGGCAGCACTGATTGGTTTATGGTGAGCAAGGGGAGCCGGAAGCCTCACACAGCCGCGGCGCCGAGTAGGTAGGGCGGCGGGGGTTAAAGGGGCCGGCTTACATATCCGCAGTGGAATGAAAATTCCCTTGCTGATATGTAACCCATAGACCTTCACACTACATGGATCTGCAGTGGATTTTGCTGCAAATCAGCAATGTGAGATCCGCTGCGGATCTGGTACGTGTGAAGACACCCTAAAGGTTTTTTCCAATTTAAAGGGGTTGTCCAGCAAATTTTTTTTTCTTTCAAATCAACAGGTGTCAGAAAGTTACATAGATTTGTAATTTACTTCTATTTGAAAATCTAAAGTCTTCCCATACATATAGACTGTTGTATGTCCTGCAGGAAATGTTGTTTTATTTACATTCAAAAACAGTGCTCTCTACTGACATCTCTGGCCGAGTCAGGAACTGTCCAGAGCAGCAGCAAATCTCCATAGAAAACCTCTCCTGCTCAGGACAGTTCCTGACTCGGCCAGAGATGCCAGAATTTAAATAAAAAAACTTTCTGCAGAACATACAGCAGCTAATAAGTATGGGAAGACTTGAGATTTTTAAATAGAAGTAAATTACAATTCTATATAAGTTTCTGACACCAGTTGATTTGAAAGAAAAAAAATTTCGCTGGACAACCCCTTTAACTTTACTTGTCTCCTATCCACAGGATAAGGGACAAGTAAGAGATCACAGGGGGTCTGACCTCTGTGCCCCTTGGGGATCTGTAGATCTGCTCCCTGGCGCCTTTGTTTTTAATGGAGCTGTGGTTCAGCGCATGACCCGCAGCTCCATTCATTCTCTATGGAGCCGGAAGAGAGATGAGAGTACAGCATTCAGCTCTTTCCGACATCTCCATAGAGTTATGAAGGGGGAGATTTAATCAAACATGGTGTAAAATGAAACTGGCTCAGTCTCCCCTAGCAACCAATCAGATTTCACATTTCATTCCTCACAGACTCTTTGGAAAATGAAAGGTGGAATCTGATTGGTTGCTAGGGGCAACGGGGCCAATCTCTCTTTACACCATGTTTGATAAATCTCCCCCTCATAACCCTATTACGCATACTGACCACAAACTTTTGGACCCCCCTGTTAATGGGCACAGAGAATACCTAACTATTATGTGGGGGCACAGGGGGACCTTACAACTGTATGGGGAACAAAGGGGCCTAACTACTAGATAGGGGTACAGGGCACCTAACTACTATACATGCCGGATCAAGGAGCCTAAATGTTTCTCTGGCAGATTCTGGAGAGAAGATTCATGGCAAGGAGAAGACTTCAAGATGGGTCCAGGGTGCCATCTTTCTAAGGCTGTCCCTGGCTGGTACCATTTGTATACTGGCACCTGGAAATTAGTATCACAGTGGACCATCTGTGTACCACATCTGCGGCTTAAAAGGTGTATAGCATGTTCACCCAGGTCACAATATTTTCTTAAAGCCCAAACGAACCTTCATGTTCAATGCCACCACAGAGGCCCACTAAGCGGAATATGGGCACCATCTATAGCAGAACGTATTATGTGATATAGACAAATGCCAATGGAAGATGCCAACAGCAACCTCAAGCCCGATGTACTTATGTAGGAAATTAAAGGGGTATTCCACTCAAACATAACTTTTGATATGTTGCTCCCCATGGTGAGACTAACAATTTCTTCCATACTTGTTATTATCTATTCAGTCTCCTTCTCCCAGTTCTCAGCTGCTGCTTTTTGCTGAAGACACAAAAATCTGTGTGTGAGCTTTTTCTCTCTGTCTCTCCCTCCTTCTCTCTCCTTTCTGAGACGGATGATGTAAACAAGTCCCTGACTGGCTGTATCTGCAACATTGTAGCTTCTTTGTAATGCTGGGAGATTCTGCAGCAGCTGTGCCCATGTTAAAGCCCCAGAAACATGAATGATAATAATATATTACAGAATTATTTCTCTATATTATGTATTGTTGGTATAGGTGGAGACAGTCTGATAAAGCTGCGGAGAGTTGGCCAGCTGGCACCCTGCTGCCACTACTATGTGCATGTTGGCACCTGGGTGACAGTACCTTGCAAAGTGTTGAGTATGTTTATTCAGATCACAATAGCTCCTCCAAGGTGAGTGAACTTTTACCTCTAAGCCTTGTGCTGATGCCAGCTATAAAGTATGCTAAGCAGAAAGATGGCACCAACTATGGGGCAATGTATGTATGCCAACAGAAGATATATGTGGTGTCCCACCACGGGTGTTGCTATTGGTTACACCCTTCATAAAAGCCTGTACTAATTGTAAACAAGTGGTGATGAGGGTAGTGGTAACGATTCGCCACTAGATGTCACTGTATTAGGTATGTGTACTGAGATGCTGCACGGCTGAAGTATGGAAAGGGTTATTGTATATTTTTGTGTCACATGGATCTGTGAACTTATGGGAATCTTTTCTTCTATCCTATCATGTCTCTCTTTACTTCTTCTACTGCACTCTTCCCCCACTCACAGTGCACCTTAGATACGCTAGGGAAGGAAGTCACATGGGTAGAGGGAGTGTATGGGTCTTTGCTGTTCGGTTAATTTTTTTTCTTTCAAATTTATCGGTGTCAGAAAGTTACAGATTTGTAATTTATTTCTATTAAAAAAAAAAATCTCCAGTCTTCTAGTACTTATCAGCTGCTGTATGTCCTGCAGGAAGTGCTTCAATCCTTAAAGGGGATATTCAGGATCATAAAAAAAAAACATAGCTGCTTTCTTCCAAAAACAGCGCCACTCCTGATAGCTGAAGATCCCGTCTATTGGAACGTGTCCATCTTTAGGGTGATCTGCTGCGGATCCTGTACGTATAAACATACCCTTAAAGGGATTCTTTTTGGAGTAATAGAGCTGAGGATCCCGTCTATCAGGACAATGTTTAATCCTTAAAGAGGTTAAAGGAATTACACAGGATCAGAAAAAACACATACATTTTCTTCCAAAAACAGCGCCACCCTTGTCCTCAGGTTGTGTTTACTATTACAATTTAGCTCCATTTACCTCAATGGAACCGAGCTGCAATATCACACCCAAACTGGGGACAAGAGTAGTGCTGTTTCTGGAAGAAAGCAGCCATGTTTTTCTAAGCCTGGACAACATGGTGTATGATAGCTGATCTGTACATATAAACGCACCCTTAAAGGGGTTCTTTTTGGAGTAATATAGGTGAGGATCCCGTCTATCAGGAGAATGCTTTAATCCTTGCGTTAAATGGATTATCCAGGATCAGAAAAAAGCACATCTACTTTCTTCCCAAAACAGCACCACCCCTAACCTCAGGCGGTGTATGGTATTACAACGCAACTCCATTCACTTCAATGGATCTGAGCTGCAATACCAAACCCAACCTGAGGAGTGGCGCTGTTTTTTTAAGCTTGGATAACCCCCTTTAAGAAGATACTAATATTGACAAAGAAAAAAAAACAGCATATGAATATGTATGGCTGTGTCTGCTTGCTGTCGGTCCGTTTGCTGTCAGTCTGTTTGCTGTCAGTTCGTTTGCTGTCAGTCTGTTTGCTGTCAGTTCGTTTGCTGTCGGTCCGTTTGCTGTCAGTCTGCTTGCTGTCGGTCTGTTTGCTGTCGGTCTGCTTGCTGTCGGTCTGTTTGCTGTCAGTTTGTTTGCTGTCAGTTTGTTTGCTGTCGGTCTGTTTGCTGTTCGTCTGTTAGCTGTCAGTCTGTTTGCTGTCGGTCCGTTTGGTGTCGGTCCGTTAGCTGTCGGTCTGTTTGCTGTCGGTCTGTTTGCTGTTGGTCTGTTTGCTGTCGTTCTATTTGCTGTCGGTCTGTTAGCTGTCAATCTGTTTTCTGTCGGTATGTTTGCTGTAGGTCTGTTTGCTGTCGGTCTGTTTGCTGTTGGTCTGTTTGCTGTCGGTCCGTGACCTGTCGGTCTGTTTGCTGTCAGTCTGTTAGCTGTCGGTCTGTTTGCTGTCGGTCCGTTTGCTGTTGGTCTGTTTGCTGTCGGTCCGTGACCTGTCGGTCTGTTTGCTGTCAGTCTGTTAGCTGTCGGTTCGTTTGCTGTTGGTCTGTTTGCTGTCAGTCTGTTAGCTGTCGGTCTGTTTGCTGTCAGTCTGTTAGCTGTCGGTCTGTTTGCTGTCAGTCTGTTAGCTGTCGGTCTGTTTGCTGTCGGTCAGTTAGCTGTCGGTCTGTTAGCTGTCGGTCTGTTTGCTGTCGGTCTGTTTGCTGTCGGTCCGTTTGCTGTCGGTCCGTTTGCTGTCGGTCCGTTTGCTGTCGGTCTGTTAGCTGTTGGTCTGTTTGCTGTCGGTCTGTTAGCTGTCGGTCTGTTTGCTGTCGGTCTGTTAGCTGTCGGTCTGTTTGCTGTCAGTCTGTTAGCTGTCGGTCTGTTTGCTGTCGTTCTATTTGCTGTCGGTCTGTTAGCTGTCTGTCTGTTTGCTGTCGGTCCGTTTGCTGTCGGTCTGTTTGCTGTCGTTCTGTTTGCTTTCGGTCTGTTAGCTGTCTGTCTGTTTGCTGTCGGTCCGTTTGCTGTCGGTCTGTTAGCTGTCAGTCTGTTTGCTGTCGGTCCGTTTGCTGTCAGTCTGCTGTCGGTCTGTTAGCTGTCGGTCTGTTTGCTGTCGGTCTGTTAGCTGTCGGTCGGTTTGCTGTCGGTCTGTTAGCTGTCGGTCGGTTTGCTAACAGTCTGTTAGCTGTCAGTCTGTTTGCTGTCGGTCCGTTTGCTGTCAGTCTGTTTGCTGTCGGTCTGTTAGCTGTCAGTCTGTTTGCTGTCAGTCCATTTGCTGTCAGTCTGTTTGCTGTCGGTCTGTTAGCTGTCGGTCTGTTTGCTGTCGGGCTGTTTGCTGTCATTCTATTTGCTGTCAGTCTGTTAGCTGTCGGTCTGTTTGCTGCCAGTCTGTTAGATGTCGGTCTGTTTGCTGTCGGTCTGTTTGCTGTCGGTCTGTTAGCTTTCGGTCTGTTAGCTTTCGGTCTGTTTGCTGTCGGTCTGTTTGCTGTCGGTCTGTTAGCTGTCGGTCTGTTAGCTGTCGGTCTGTTAGCTGTCGGTCTGTTTGCTGTCAGTCTGTTAGCTGTCGGTCTGTTTGCTGTCGGTCTGTTAGCTTTCGGTCTGTTAGCTTTCGGTCTGTTTGCTGTCGTTCTATTTGCTGTCAGTCTGTTAGCTGTCGGTCCGTGACCTGTCGGTCTGTTTGCTGTCAGTCTGTTAGCTGTCGGTCTGTTAGCTGTCGGTCTGTTAGCTGTCGGTCGGTTTGCTGTCAGTCTGTTAGCTGTCGGTCTGTTTGCTGTCAGTCTGTTAGCTGTCGTTCTGTTTGCTGTCGGTCTGTTAGCTGTCGGTCTGTTAGCTGTCGGTCTGTTAGCTGTCGGTCGGTTTGCTGTCAGTCTGTTAGCTGTCGGTCTGTTTGCTGTCAGTCTGTTAGCTGTCGGTCTGTTAGCTGTCGGTCTGTTTGCTGTCAGTCTGTTAGCTGTCGGTCTGTTAGCTGTCGGTCTGTTAGCTGTCGGTCTGTTAGCTGTCGGTCGGTTTGCTGTCAGTCTGTTAGCTGTCGGTCTGTTTGCTGTCGGTCTGTTAGCTGTCAGTCGGTTTGCTGTCGGTCTGTTAGCTGTCGGTCTGCCTGCTGTGGTCCCTGTGCAGCCCTGTGTCTTGCTGCCTGCATAGCGCTGGCTGCTTCAGTAATATCACAGAATGGGAGGGGATGAGCCAGTGACTGGGGTGGAGGGAGGGGAGGAACTCCCAGCAAGGATGGCAGCAAAGCAAAGAGGGATCAAGGCTTAGACAGCTCCACGCCAGGGCCAGGGACCGTCCTGTCTAGAGGGGGGGAGGCTGGAGGAGCCGACACGTGGGGCTCTATGTGATTGTCACCCCCCCAGCCTTATACCCCCCCCCCCCCCAAAACCTGTCTACCATCACCGCTGTCTGCTGACCGATCCCTGAGATCTCCTGCCTCCAGACTGAGATCCTCTGCAAACCCCAGGATCAGGTGAGTCCCTTCTTCTTACCTGGGGGGGGGGCACCTTACCCCCCCTCCCCCTTTAAATCGCAGCTTTTGCATCTGCGTCTTTCTCGCAGCATCTAAGCGGTTAACTGCTAGTATATTCCCTGCACCCCCCTTATAGGCTGGAAGCCTTCCATATATAA